>NW_024882036.1:0-262500 GCF_019059575.1 Amphibalanus amphitrite
AGCAGTAGCATTCGAAAAAAATCCGAGGTCAAGGTCAGAGGTCAAGGTCAAGGTCACTTAACGTTAATTTTACGTTAATTTTAGTCCCCGTACCCTGTAGAATCTTGTTTATGGTCCGATTGAAATTTCGGCCACCACTGTGTTCGTCTCATCGAGAAGCAGTAGCACATTCGAAAAAATCCGAGGTCAAGGTCATAGGTCAAGGTCAAGGTCACTTTAAACGTAATTTTAGTCCCCGTACCCTGTAGAATCTTTGTTTATGGTCCGATTTGAAAATTCGGCCACCACTGTGTCGTCTCATCGAGAAGCAGTAGCACATTCGAAAAATCCGAGGTCAAGGTCATAGGTCAAGGTCAAGGTCACTTTAAACGTTAATTTTAGTCCCCGTACCCTGTAGAATCTTTGTTTATGGTCCGATTTGAAAATTTCGGCCACCACTGTGTTCGTCATCGAGAAGCAGTAGCACATTCGAAAAATCCGAGGTCAAGGTCATAGGTCAAGGTCAAGGTCACTTTAAACGTTAATTTTAGTCCCCGTACCCTGTAGAATCTTTGTTTATGGTCCGATTTGAAAATTTCGGCCACCACTGTGTTCGTCTCATCGAGAAGCAGTAGCACATTCAAAAAAATCCGAGGTCAAGGTCAGAGGTCAAGGTCAAGGTCACTTTAAACGTTAATTTTAGTCCCCGTACCCTATAAAATCTTCATTTTTGGAGCTATCGGAAAATTCGGCCACCACTGTGTTCGTCTCATCGAGAAGCAGTAGCACATTCGAGAAAAATCCGAGGTCAAGGTCATAGGTCAAGGTCAAGGTCACTTTAAACGTTAATTTTAGTCCCCGTACCCTGTAGAATCTTTGTTTATGGTCCGATTTGAAAATTTCGGCCACCACTGTGTTCGTCTCATCGAGAAGCGTAGCACATTCAAAAAAATCCGAGGTCAAGGTCAGAGGTCAAGGTCAAGGTCACTTTAAACGTTAATTTTAGTCCCCGTACCCTATAAATCTTCATTTTTGGAGCTATCGGAAAATTTCGGCCACCACTGTGTTCGTCTCATCGAAGCAGTAGCACATTCGAGAAAATCCGAGGTCAAGGTCTAGGTCAAGGTCAAGGTCACTTTAACGTTAATTTTAGTCCCCGTACCCTGTAATCTTTGTTTATGGTCCGATTTGAAAATTTCGGCACCCCTGTGTTCGTCTCATCGAGAAGCAGTAGCACATTCGAAAAAATCCGAGGTCAAGGTCATAGGTCAAGGTCAGGTCACTTTAAACGTTAATTTTAGTCCCCGTACCCTGTAGAATCTTTGTTTATGGTCCGATTTGAAAATTTCGGCCACCACTGTGTTCGTCTCATCGAGAAGCAGTAGCACATTTGAAAAAATCCGAGGTCAAGGTCATAGGTCAAGGTCAAGGTCACTTTAAACGTTAATTTTAGTCCCCGTACCCTGAATCTTTGTTTATGGTCCGATTTGAAAATTTCGGCCACCACTGTGTTCGTCTCATCGAGAAGCAGTAGCACATTCGAAAAAATCCGAGGTCAAGGTCATAGGTCAAGGTCAAGGTCACTTTAAAACGTTAATTTAGTCCCCGTACCCTGTAGAATCTTTGTTATGGTCCGATTTGAAAATTTCGGCCACCACTGTGTTCGTCTCATCGAGAAGCAGTAGCACATTCGAAAAAATCCGAGGTCAAGGTCATAGGTCAAGGTCAAGGTCACTTTAAACGTTAATTTTAGTCCCCGTACCCTGTAGAATCTTTGTTTATGGTCCGATTTGAAAATTTCGGCCACCACTGTGTTCGTCTCATCGAGAAGCAGTAGCACATTCGAAAAAATCCGAGGTCAAGGTCATAGGTCAAGGTCAAGGTCACTTTAAACGTTAATTTTAGTCCCCGTACCCTGTAGAATCTTTGTTATGGTCCGATTTGAAAATTTCGGCCACCACTGTGTTCATCTCATCGAGAAGCAGTAGCACATTCGAAAAAATCCTAGGTCAAGGTCATAGGTCAAGGTCAAGGTCACTTTAAACGTTAATTTTAGTCCCCGTACCCTGTAGAATCTTTGTTTATGGTCCGATTTGAAAATTTCGGCCACCACTGTGTTCGTCTCATCGAGAAGCAGTAGCACATTCGAAAAAATCCGAGGTCAAGGTCATAGGTCAAGGTCAAGGTCACTTTAAACGTTAATTTTAGTCCCCGTACCCTGTAGAATCTTTGTTTATGGTCCGATTTAAAAATTTTGGCCACCACTGTGTTCGTCTCATCGAGAAGCAGTAGCACATTCGAAAAAATCCGAGGTCAAGGTCATAGGTCAAGGTCAAGGTCACTTTAAACGTTAATTTTAGTCCCCGTACCCTGTAGAATCTTTGTTTATGGTCCGATTTAAAAATTTTGGCCACCACTGTGTTCGTCTCATCGAGAAGCAGTAGCACATTCGAAAAAATCCGAGGTCAAGGTCATAGGTCAAGGTCAAGGTCACTTTAAACGTTATTTTTAGTCCCCGTACCCTGTAGAATCTTTGTTTATGGTCCGATTTAAAAATTTTGGCCACCACTGTGTTCGTCGCATCGAGAAGCAGTAGCACATTCGAAAAAATCCGAGGTCAAGGTCATAGGTCAAGGTCAAGGTCACTTTAAACGTTAATTTTAGTCCCCGTACCCTGTAGAATCTTTGTTTATGGTCTGATTTGAAAATTTCGGCCACCACTGTGTTCGTCTGATCGAGAAGCAGTAGCACATTGGAAAAAATCCGAGGTCAAGGTCATAGGTCAAGGTCAAGGTCACTTTAAACGTTAATTTTAGTCCCCGTACCCTATAAAATCTTCATTTTTGGAGCTATCGGAAAATTTCGGCCACCACTGTGTTCGTCTCATCGAGAAGCAGTAGCACATTCGAAAAAATCCGAGGTCAAGGTCATAGGTCAAGGTCAAGGTCACTTTAAACGTTAATTTTAGTCCCCGTACCCTGTAGAATCTTTGTTTATGGTCCGATTTGAAAATTTCGGCCACCACTGTGTTCGTCTCATCGAGAAGCAGTAGCACATTCGAAAAAATCCGAGGTCAAGGTCATAGGTCAAGGTCAAGGTCACTTTAAACGTTAATTTTAGTCCCCGTACCCTGTAGAATCTTTGTTTATGGTCCGATTTGAAAATTTCGGCCACCACTGTGTTCGTCTCATCGAGAAGCAGTAGCACATTCGAAAAAATCCGAGGTCAAGGTCATAGGTCAAGGTCAAGGTCACTTTAAACGTTAAAATTCGGATTCAAATTCGAGTAATGATTTCGCTCAAAATTGGCATACAGATAGCCCATGGCACGCTGAGTTCGAAAATGGTGACCTTTTTTTCCTAGGTCAAACCGTTTGACCTTGAGAGGTCAAAATACTGCGTACACTGTAGAATCTTTGTTTATGGTCCGATTTGAAAAATTCGACCACCAGTGTGTTTGTCCCATCGAGAAGCAGTAGCACATTTAAAAAAATCCGAGGTCAAGGTCATAGGTCAAGGTCAAGGTCACTTTAAAAATCGCCGTACCCTATAAAATCTTCATTTTTGGAGCTATCGAAAAATTTCGGCCACCACTGTGTTCGTCTCATCGAGAAGCAGTAGCACATTCGAAAAAATCCGAGGTCAAGGTCATAGGTCAAGGTCAAGGTCACTTTAAACGTTAATTTTAGTCCCCGTACCCTGTAGAATCTTTGTTTATGGTCCGATTTGAAAATTTCGGCCACCACTGTGTTCGTCTCATCGAGAAGCAGTAGCACATTTGAAAAAATCCGAGGTCAAGGTCATAGGTCAAGGTCAAGGTCACTTTAAACGTTAATTTTAGTCCCCGTACCCTGTAGAATCTTTGTTTATGGTCCGATTTGAAAATTTCGGCCACCACTGTGTTCGTCTCATCGAGAAGCAGTAGCACATTCGAAAAAATCCGAGGTCAAGGTCATAGGTCAAGGTCAAGGTCACTTTAAACGTTAATTTTAGTCCCCGTACCCTGTAGAATCTTTGTTTATGGTCCGATTTGAAAATTTCGGCCACCACTGTGTTCGTCTCATCGAGAAGCAGTAGCACATTCGAAAAAATCCGAGGTCAAGGTCATAGGTCAAGGTCAAGGTCACTTTAAACGTTAATTTTAGTCCCCGTACCCTGTAGAATCTTTGTTTATGGTCCGATTTAAAAATTTTTGCCACCACTGTGTTCGTTGCATCGAGAAGCAGTAGCACATTCGAAAAAATCCGAGGTCAAGGTCATAGGTCAAGGTCAAGGTCACTTTAAACGTTAATTTTAGTCCCCGTACCCTGTAGAATCTTTGTTTATGGTCCGATTTGAAAATTTCGGCCACCACTGTGTTCGTCTGATCGAGAAGCAGTAGCACATTCGAAAAAATCCGAGGTCAAGGTCATAGGTCAAGGTCAAGGTCACTTTAAACGTTAATTTTAGTCCCCGTACCCTATAAAATCTTCATTTTTGGAGCTATCGGAAAATTTCGGCCACCACTGTGTTCGTCTCATCGAGAAGCAGTAGCACATTCGAAAAAATCCGAGGTCAAGGTCATAGGTCAAGGTCAAGGTCACTTTAAACGTTAATTTTAGTCCCCGTACCCTGTAGAATCTTTGTTTATGGTCCGATTTGAAAATTTCGGCCACCACTGTGTTCGTCTCATCGAGAAGCAGTAGCACATTCGAAAAAAATCCGAGGTCAAGGTCATAGGTCAAGGTCAAGGTCACTTTAAACGTTAATTTTAGTCCCCGTACCCTGTAGAATCTTTGTTTATGGTCCGATTTGAAAATTTGGGCCACCACTGTGTTCGTCTCATCGAGAAGCAGTAGCATATTCGAAAAAATCCGAGGTCAAGGTCATAGGTCAAGGTCAAGGTCACTTTAAACGTTAAAATTCGGATTCAAATTCGAGTAATGATTTCGCTCAAAATTGGCATACAGATAGCCCATGGCACGCTGAGTTCGAAAATGGTGACCTTTTTTTCCTAGGTCAAACCGTTTGACCTTGAGAGGTCAAAATACTGCGTACCCTGTAGAATCTTTGTTTATGGTCCGATTTGAAAAATTCGACCACCAGTGTGTTCGTCCCATCGAGAAGCAGTAGCACATTTAAAAAAATCCGAGGTCAAGGTCATAGGTCAAGGTCAAGGTCACTTTAAAAATCGCCGTACCCTATAAAATCTTCATTTTTGGAGCTATCGAAAAATTGCGGCCACCACTGTGTTCGTCTCATCGAGAAGCAGTAGCACATTCGAAAAAATCCGAGGTCAAGGTCATAGGTCAAGGTCAAGGTCACTTTAAACGTTAATTTTAGTCCCCGTACCCTGTAGAATCTTTGTTTATGGTCCGATTTGAAAATTTCGGCCACCACTGTGTTCGTCTCATCGAGAAGCAGTAGCACATTTGAAAAAATCCGAGGTCAAGGTCATAGGTCAAGGTCAAGGTCACTTTAAACGTTAATTTTAGTCCCCGTACCCTGTAGAATCTTTGTTTATGGTCCGATTTGAAAATTTCGGCCACCACTGTGTTCGTCTCATCGAGAAGCAGTAGCACATTCGAAAAAATCCGAGGTCAAGGTCATAGGTCAAGGTCAAGGTCACTTTAAACGTTAATTTTAGTCCCCGTACCCTGTAGAATCTTTGTTTATGGTCCGATTTAAAAATTTTTGCCACCACTGTGTTCGTCGCATCGAGAAGCAGTAGCACATTCGAAAAAATCCGAGGTCAAGGTCATAGGTCAAGGTCAAGGTCACTTTAAACGTTAATTTTAGTCCCCGTACCCTGTAGAATCTTTGTTTATGGTCCGATTTGAAAATTTCGGCCACCACTGTGTTCGTCTGATCGAGAAGCAGTAGCACATTCGAAAAAATCCGAGGTCAAGGTCATAGGTCAAGGTCAAGGTCACTTTAAACGTTAATTTTAGTCCCCGTACCCTGTAGAATCTTTGTTTATGGTCCGATTTGAAAATTTCGGCCACCACTGTGTTCGTCTCATCGAGAAGCAGTAGCACATTCGAAAAAATCCGAGGTCAAGGTCATAGGTCAAGGTCAAGGTCACTTTAAACGTTAATTTTAGTCCCCGTACCCTGTAGAATCTTTGTTTATGGTCCGATTTGAAAATTTCGGCCACCACTGTGTTCGTCTCATCGAGAAGCAGTAGCACAATCGAAAAAATCCGAGGTCAAGGTCCTATGTCAAGGTCAAGGTCACTTTAAACGTTAATTTTAGTCCCCGTACCCTGTAGAATCTTTGTTTATGGTCCGATTTGAAAATTTCGGCCACCACTGTGTTCGTCTCATCGAGAAGCAGTAGCACATTCAAAAAAAATCCGAGGTCAAGGTCAGAGGTCAAGGTCAAGGTCACTTTAAACGTTAATTTTAGTCCCTACCCTATAAAATCTTCATTTTTGGAGCTATCGGAAAATTTCGGCCACCACTGTGTTCGTCTCATCGAGAAGCAGTAGCACATTCGAAAAAAATCCGAGGTCAAGGTCATAGGTCAAGGTCAAGGTCACTTTAAACGTTAATTTTAGTCCCCGTACCCTGTAGAATCTTTGTTTATGGTCCGATTTGAAAATTTCGGCCACCACTGTGTTCGTCTCATCGAGAAGCAGTAGCACATTTGAAAAAAATCCGAGGTCAAGGTCATAGGTCAAGGTCAAGGTCACTTTAAACGTTAATTTTAGTCCCCGTACCCTATAAAATCTTCATTTTTGGAGCTATCGAAAAATTTCGGCCACCACTGTGTTCGTCTCATCGAGAAGCAGTAGCACATTCAAAAAAATCCTAATCTTCTGTATTTAGGTGCTAGTTAAAACCATATATACGATCTTTGTTTTCATAAGGTTAAAAGTATCCGTGAAAAACGCACGTGAAATTTCGATTATCAATTTAGACAATTAGACCCACATGCCATGCATAGCGTTACGATGTCAGCGATGCTTAACGTCAGCAGGCGTCGCCGCATCTCCTGTACCGTTCTGCCGACAAACTGCTTCTGGTTGCCGCTGTTGCTCGGAATCTTCAGGGGCGCTCCGGTACAAAAGGCTTTATTTAAATTCCTTTCGCTTTTATTCATCAAAGAACGTGGCCATCCAAACGCTCGCAGCCTATGTCACAAAGCCGCGGTAATGGACCCGGTGAGGGGCCGGGGCCGCTCCGAGCTCGTTGGCAGGCTGCACCAATGGCAGACACAACCCCCTCCCGTCGCGACACGCTGGGAATAAATGTGCTATACAAACTCTTAAGGCACTCATTACGCCGCTATAGACACATGCGCTCCCCCTGTACTCGGACCACTCGAAATCGAGAGCCCGCACATAAAGCAGCTGGGTTGGCGGACCACACTAATCGGCCAGCGATCACCAACTGAGCTCACCTTCTGTCCAAACTCAGCACGCAAGGTAATGCTAGCAAGACTCCGTGTCAGCACTTCATACCTTTGTTTAGCCTTTCCGGGTCACTCAATGTTAATTCTGTCCAAAAATGCATGGGCATGCGCGCGCCCGTGCTGCCATCTCTGGGCAGGACGGGAAAGCCGCGGTTCACCGGCTATCTGTATGCCAATTTTGAGCGAAATCGTTACTCGAATTTGAATCCGAATTTTAACGTTTAAAGTGACCTTGACCTTGACCTATGACCTTGACCTCGGATTTTTTTGAATGTGCTACTGCTTCTCGATGAGACGAACACAGTGGTGGCCGAAATTTTCCGATAGCTCCAAAAATGAAGATTTTATAGGGTACGGGGACTAAAATTAACGTTTAAAGTGACCTTGACCTTGACCTATGACCTTGACCTCGGATTTTTTCGAATGTGCTACTGCTTCTCGATCAGACGAACACAGTGGTGGCCGAAATTTTCAAATCGGACCATAAACAAAGATTCTACAGGGTACGGGGACTAAAATTAACGTTTAAAGTGACCTTGACCTTGACCTATGACCTTGACCTCGGATTTTTTCGAATGTGCTACTGCTTCTCGATGAGACGAACACAGTGGTGGCCGAAATTTTCAAATCGGACCATAAACAAAGATTCTACAGGGTACGGGGACTAAAATTAACGTTTAAAGTGACCTTGACCTTGACCTATGACCTTGACCTCGGATTTTTCAAATGTGCTACTGCTTCTCGATGAGACGAACACAGTGGTGGCCCAAAATTTTTAAATCGGACCATAACAAAGATTCTACAGGGTACGGGGACTAAAATTAACGTTTAAAGTGAACCTTGACCTTGACCTATGACCTTGACCTCGGATTTTTTCGAATGTGCTACTGCTTCTCGATGAGACGAACACAGTGGTGGCCGAATTTTCAAATCGGACCATAAACAAATATTCTACAGGGTACGGGGATAAAATTAACGTTAAAGTGACCCTTGACCTTGACCTAGCCTGACCTCGGATTTTTTCGAATGTGCACTGCTTCTCGATGAGACGAACACAGTGGTGGCCGACATTTTCCGATAGCTCCAAAATGGAAGATTTTATAGGGTACGGGGACTAAAATTAACGTTTAAAGTGACCTTGACCTTGACCTATGACCTTGACCTCGGATTTTTTCGAATGTGCTACTGCTTCTCGATGAGACGAACACAGTGGTGGCCGAAATTTCCGATAGCTCCAAAAATGAAGATTTTATAGGTACGGGGACTAAAATTAACGTTTTAAAGTGACCTGACCTTGACCTATGACCTTGACCTCGGATTTTTTCAAATGTGCTACTGATTCTCGATCAGACGAACACAGTGGTGGCCGAAATTTTCAAATCGGACCATAAACAAAGATTCTACAGGGTACGGGGACTAAAATTAACGTTTAAAGTGACCTTGACCTTGACCTAGACCTTGACCTCGGATTTTTTCGAATGTGCTACTGCTTCTCGATGAGACGAACACAGTGGTGGCCAAAATTTTTAAATCGGACCATAACAAAGATTCTACAGGTACGGGGACTAAAATTAACGTTTTAAAGTGACCTTGACCTTGACCTATGACCTTGACCTCGGATTTTTTCAAATGTGCTACTGCTTCTCGATGAGACGAACACAGTGGTGGCCGAAATTTCAAATCGGACCATAACAAAGATTCTACAGGGTACGGGGACTAAAATTAACGTTTAAAGTGACCTTGACCTTGACCATGACCTTGACCTCGGATTTTTTCGAATGTGCTACTGCTTCTCGATGAGACGAACACAGTGGTGGCCAAATTTTAAATCGGACCATAAACAAGATTCTACAGGGTACGGGACTAAAATTAAGTTTTAAAGTGACCTTGACCTGACCTATGACCTTGACTCGGATTTTTTCAAATGTGCTACTGCTCTCGATGAACGAACACAGTGGTGGCCGAAATTTTCAAATCGGACCATAAACAAAGATCTACAGGGACGGGGACTAAAATTAACGTTTAAAGTGACCTTGACCTTGACCTATGACCTTGACCTCGGATTTTTTCGAATGTCTACTGCTTCTCGATGAGACGAAAACAGTGGGCCGAAATTTTCAAATCGGACCATAAACAAAGATTCTACAGGGTACGGGGACTAAAAATAACGTTTAAAGTGACTTGACCTTGACCTATGACCTTGACCTCGGATTTTTTCGAATGTGCTACTGCTCTCGATGCGACGAACACAGTGGTGGCCAAATTTTTAAATCGGACCATAAACAAAGATTCTACAGGGTAGGGGACTCTAAAATTAACGTTTAAAGTGACCTGACCTTGACCTATGACCTTGACTCGGATTTTTTCGAATGTGCTACTGCTTCTCGATGAGACGAACACAGTGGTGGCCGAAATTTTCAAATCGGACCATAAACAAAGATTCTACAGGGTACGGGGACTAAAAATTAACGTTTAAAGTGACCTTGACCTTGACCTATGCCTTGACCTCGGATTTTTTCGAATGTGCTACTGCTTCTCGATGAGACGAACACAGTGGTGGCCGAAATTTTCGATAGCTCCAAATGAAGATTTATAGGGTACGGGGACTAAAATAACGTTAAAGTGACCTTGACCTTGACCTATGACCTTGACCTCGGATTTTTTCGAATGTGTGCTACTGCTTCTCGATCAGACGAACACAGTGGTGGCCGAAATTTTCAAATCGGACCATAAACAAAGATTCTACAGGGTACGGGGACTAAAATTAACGTTTAAAGTGACCTTGACCTTGACCTATGACCTTGACCTCGGATTTTTTCGAATGTGCTACTGCTTCTCGATGAGACGAACACAGTGGTGGCCAAAATTTTTAAATCGGACCATAAACAAAGATTCTACAGGGTACGGGGACTAAAATTAACGTTTAAAGTGACCTTGACCTTGACCTATGACCTTGACCTCGGATTTTTTCAAATGTGCTACTGCTTCTCGATGAGACGAACACAGTGGTGGCCGAAATTTTCAAATCGGACCATAAACAAAGATTTTATAGGGTACGGGGACTAAAATTAACGTTTAAAGTGACCTTGACCTTGACCTATGACCTTGACCTCGGATTTTTTTCGAATGTGCTACTGCTTCTCGATCAGACGAACACAGTGGTGGCCGAAATTTTCAAATCGGACCATAAACAAAGATTCTACAGGGTACGGGGACTAAAATTAACGTTTTAAAGTGACCTTGACCTTGACCTATGACCTTGACCTCGGATTTTTTCGAATGTGCTACTGCTTCTCGATCAGACGAACACAGTGGTGGCCGAAATTTTCAAATCGGACCATAAACAAAGATTCTACAGGGTACGGGGACTAAAATTAACGTTTAAAGTGACCTTGACCTTGACCTATGACCTTGACCTCGGATTTTTTCAAATGTGCTACTGCTTCTCGATGAGACGAACACAGTGGTGGCCAAAATTTTTAAATCGGACCATAAACAAAGATTCTACAGGGTACGGGGACTAAAATTAACGTTTAAAGTGACCTTGACCTTGACCTATGACCTTGACCTCGGATTTTTTCGAATGTGCTACTGCTTCTCGATGAGACGAACACAGTGGTGGCCGAAATTTTCAAATCGGACCATAAACAAATATTCTACAGGGTACGGGGACTAAAATTAACGTTTAAAGTGACCTTGACCTTGACCTATGACCTTGACCTCGGATTTTTTCGAATGTGCTACTGCTTCTCGATGAGACGAACACAGTGGTGGCCGAAATTTTCAAATCGGACCATAAACAAAGATTCTACAGGGTACGGGGACTAAAATTAACGTTTAAAGTGACCTTGACCTTGACCTATGACCTTGACCTCGGATTTTTTCGAATGTGCTACTGCTTCTCGATGAGACGAACACAGTGGTGGCCAAAATTTTTAAATCGGACCATAAACAAAGATTCTACAGGGTACGGGGACTAAAATTAACGTTTAAAGTGACCTTGACCTTGACCTATGACCTTGACCTCGGATTTTTTCAAATGTGCTACTGCTTCTCGATGAGACGAACACAGTGGTGGCCGAAATTTTCAAATCGGACCATAAACAAAGATTCTACAGGGTACGGGGACTAAAATTAACGTTTAAAGTGACCTTGACCTTGACCTATGACCTTGACCTCGGATTTTTTCGAATGTGCTACTGCTTCTCGATGAGACGAACACAGTGGTGGCCGAAATTTTCCGATAGCTCCAAAAATGAAGATTTTATAGGGTACGGGGACTAAAATTAACGTTTAAAGTGACCTTGACCTTGACCTATGACCTTGACCTCGGATTTTTTCAAATGTGCTACTGCTTTTCGATCAGACGAACACAGTGGTGGCCGAAATTTTCAAATCGGACCATAAACAAAGATTCTACAGGGTACGGGGACTAAATTTAACGTTTAAAGTGACCTTGACCTTGACCTATGACCTTGACCTCGGATTTTTTTCGAATGTGCTACTGCTTCTCGATGAGACGAACACAGTGGTGGCCAAAATTTTTAAATCGGAGCATAAACAAAGATTCTACAGGGTACGGGGACTAAAATTAACGTTTAAAGTGACCTTGACCTTGACCTATGACCTTGACCTCGGATTTTTTCGAATGTGCTACTGCTTCTCGATGAGACGAACACAGTGGTGGCCAAAATTTTTAAATCGGACCATAAACAAAGATTCTACAGGGTACGGGGACTAAAATTAACGTTTAAAGTGACCTTGACCTTGACCTATGACCTTGACCTCGGATTTTTTCAAATGTGCTACTGCTTCTCGATGAGACGAACACAGTGGTGGCCGAAATTTTCAAATCGGACCATAAACAAAGATTCTACAGGGTACGGGGACTAAAATTAACGTTTAAAGTGACCTTGACCTTGACCTATGACCTTGACCTCGGATTTTTTCGAATGTGCTACTGCTTCTCGATGAGACGAACACAGTGGTGGCCGAAATTTTCAAATCGGACCATAAACAAAGATTCTACAGGGTACGGGGACTAAAATTAACGTTTAAAGTGACCTTGACCTTGACCTATGACCTTGACCTCGGATTTTTTCGAATGTGCTACTGCTTCTCGATGAGACGAACACAGTGGTGGCCAAAATTTTTAAATCGGACCATAAACAAAGATTCTACAGGGTACGGGGACTAAAATTAACGTTTAAAGTGACCTTGACCTTGACCTATGACCTTGACCTCGGATTTTTTCAAATGTGCTACTGCTTCTCGATGAGACGAACACAGTGGTGGCCGAAATTTTCAAATCGGACCATAAACAAAGATTCTACAGGGTACGGGGACTAAAATTAACGTTTAAAGTGACCTTGACCTTGACCTATGACCTTGACCTCGGATTTTTTCGAATGTGCTACTGCTTCTCGATGAGACGAACACAGTGGTGGCCGAAATTTTCCGATAGCTCCAAAAATGAAGATTTTATAGGGTACGGGGACTAAAATTAACGTTTAAAGTGACCTTGACCTTGACCTATGACCTTGACCTCGGATTTTTTCGAATGTGCTACTGCTTCTCGATCAGACGAACACAGTGGTGGCCGAAATTTTCAAATCGGACCATAAACAAAGATTCTACAGGGTACGGGGACTAAAATTAACGTTTAAAGTGACCTTGACCTTGACCTATGACCTTGACCTCGGATTTTTTCGAATGTGCTACTGCTTCTCGATGAGACGAACACAGTGGTGGCCAAAATTTTTAAATCGGACCATAAACAAAGATTCTACAGGGTACGGGGACTAAAATTAACGTTTAAAGTGACCTTGACCTTGACCTATGACCTTGACCTCGGATTTTTTCAAATGTGCTACTGCTTCTCGATGAGACGAACACAGTGGTGGCCGAAATTTTCAAATCGGACCATAAACAAAGATTCTACAGGGTACGGGGACTAAAATTAACGTTTAAAGTGACCTTGACCTTGACCTATGACCTTGACCTCGGATTTTTTTCGAATGTGCTACTGCTTCTCGATGAGACGAACACAGTGGTGGCCAAAATTTTTAAATCGGACCATAAACAAAGATTCTACAGGGTACGGGGACTAAAATTAACGTTTAAAGTGACCTTGACCTTGACCTATGACCTTGACCTCGGATTTTTTCAAATGTGCTACTGCTTCTCGATGAGACGAACACAGTGGTGGCCGAAATTTTCAAATCGGACCATAAACAAAGATTCTACAGGGTACGGGGACTAAAATTAACGTTTAAAGTGACCTTGACCTTGACCTATGACCTTGACCTCGGATTTTTTCGAATGTGCTACTGCTTCTCGATGAGACGAACACAGTGGTGGCCGAAATTTTCAAATCGGACCATAAACAAAGATTCTACAGGGTACGGGGACTAAAATTAACGTTTAAAGTGACCTTGACCTTGACCTATGACCTTGACCTCGGATTTTTTTCGAATGTGCTACTGCTTCTCGATGAGACGAACACAGTGGTGGCCAAAATTTTTAAATCGGACCATAAACAAAGATTCTACAGGGTACGGGGACTAAAATTAACGTTTAAAGTGACCTTGACCTTGACCTATGACCTTGACCTCGGATTTTTTCGAATGTGCTACTGCTTCTCGATGAGACGAACACAGTGGTGGCCGAAATTTTCAAATCGGACCATAAACAAAGATTCTACAGGGTACGGGGACTAAAATTAACGTTTAAAGTGACCTTGACCTTGACCTATGACCTTGACCTCGGATTTTTTCGAATGTGCTACTGCTTCTCGATGAGACGAACACAGTGGTGGCCGAAATTTTCCGATAGCTCCAAAAATGAAGATTTTATAGGGTACGGGGACTAAAATTAACGTTTAAAGTGACCTTGACCTTGACCTATGACCTTGACCTCGGATTTTTACGAATGTGCTACTGCTTCTCGATCAGACGAACACAGTGGTGGCCGAAATTTTCAAATCGGACCATAAACAAAGATTCTACAGGGTACGGGGACTAAAATTAACGTTTAAAGTGACCTTGACCTTGACCTATGACCTTGACCTCGGATTTTTTCGAATGTGCTACTGCTTCTCGATGAGACGAACACAGTGGTGGCCAAAATTTTTAAATCGGACCATAAACAAAGATTCTACAGGGTACGGGGACTAAAATTAACGTTTAAAGTGACCTTGACCTTGACCTATGACCTTGACCTCGGATTTTTTTCAAATGTGCTACTGCTTCTCGATGAGACGAACACAGTGGTGGCCGAAATTTTCAAATCGGACCATAAACAAAGATTTTATAGGGTACGGGGACTAAAATTAACGTTTAAAGTGACCTTGACCTTGACCTATGACCTTGACCTCGGATTTTTTTCGAATGTGCTACTGCTTCTCGATCAGACGAACACAGTGGTGGCCGAAATTTTCAAATCGGACCATAAACAAAGATTCTACAGGGTACGGGGACTAAAATTAACGTTTAAAGTGACCTTGACCTTGACCTATGACCTTGACCTCGGATTTTTTCGAATGTGCTACTGCTTCTCGATCAGACGAACACAGTGGTGGCCGAAATTTTCAAATCGGACCATAAACAAAGATTCTACAGGGTACGGGGACTAAAATTAACGTTTAAAGTGACCTTGACCTTGACCTATGACCTTGACCTCGGATTTTTTCGAATGTGCTACTGCTTCTCGATGAGACGAACACAGTGGTGGCCGAAATTTTCCGATAGCTCCAAAAATGAAGATTTTATAGGGTACGGGGACTAAAATTAACGTTTAAAGTGACCTTGACCTTGACCTATGACCTTGACCTCGGATTTATTCGAATGTGCTACTGCTTCTCGATCAGACGAACACAGTGGTGGCCGAAATTTTCAAATCGGACCATAAACAAAGATTCTACAGGGTACGGGGACTAAAATTAACGTTTAAAGTGACCTTGACCTTGACCTATGACCTTGACCTCGGATTTTTTCAAATGTGCTACTGCTTCTCGATGAGACGAACACAGTGGTGGCCAAAATTTTTAAATCGGACCATAAACAAAGATTCTACAGGGTACGGGGACTAAAATTAACGTTTAAAGTGACCTTGACCTTGACCTATGACCTTGACCTCGGATTTTTTCGAATGTGCTACTGCTTCTCGATGAGACGAACACAGTGGTGGCCGAAATTTTCAAATCGGACCATAAACAAATATTCTACAGGGTACGGGGACTAAAATTAACGTTTAAAGTGACCTTGACCTTGACCTATGACCTTGACCTCGGATTTTTTCGAATGTGCTACTGCTTCTCGATGAGACGAACACAGTGGTGGCCAAAATTTTTAAATCGGACCATAAACAAAGATTCTACAGGGTACGGGGACTAAAATTAACGTTTAAAGTGACCTTGACCTTGACCTATGACCTTGACCTCGGATTTTTTCAAATGTGCTACTGCTTCTCGATGAGACGAACACAGTGGTGGCCGAAATTTTTCGATAGCTCCAAAAATGAAGATTTTATAGGGTACGGCGATATTTAAAGTGACCTTGACCTTGACCTATGACCTTGACCTCGGATTTTTTTGAATGTGCTACTGCTTCTCGATGAGACGAACACACTGGTGGTCGAATTTTTCAAATCGGACCATAAACAAAGATTCTACAGGGTACGCAGTATTTTGACCTCTCAAGGTCAAACGGTTTGACCTAGGATAAAAAGGTCACCATTTTCGAACTCAGCGTGCCATGGGCTATCTGTATGCCAATTTCGAGCGAAATCATTACTCGAATTTGAATCCGAATACGAATACGACGCTAACTTTATGGACATGGAAAACCAAAAATATCACGGTCGGTTCAGTGCTCCGACGGGGCCGGGCGCCGTACGGTGCGTAGTAATGCAGACAGAGATGAGTTATCGGATTCGGCTCTCTGGTGGGATTTTAACCCTATTAGTGGCAGGCTCCTGGCTACCCCTATTAGTGGCAGGGGGGGGCTGTTTACGACCCCCCCTTGATATCTCGAGATCTAACGGGCCGATTTTCAAAATTCAAACGGCATTCGATTTCGCTCAACGTGATCTACATTTCTAAAAAATAAAAATTAAAAAATGTCAATAGGGGGGGTAGAGGGGGGTAAAAACGGGCAAATTGCAGATACATTTTAGACTGTTTATCACGGCCAGGTTTCTGAACCAATCTTAACGCAACTTTTGCCGATCGATAGAGAATGAACCAGGGAATTCACATGGATCCTAAAAATATGCATTTTCAAAAATCATAGGCGGATACAGATCATTGAGATTGGGGGTACACAAAAAGTATAGTAAATAAGGTTTTTATTGGTACTGTTTCTAAAAAGGGTGGTAATGGTCTTGTTATGTTACAATTTTCTTATGAGAGAACGACTACAATTGTATTGGTCATGCATAGGCGGTGTCAGGGCACCTATGTTGGGAGGTAAAACATAACCCCCCTTTTTGGACGCCTGGATCCGCCTATTATAGCAAAAACGTGTCACAAGAGGATGCACAATAACTGTATATGTTATCACATGATACCTTTCATTCACTGTTCGTAAAACTGGTGCAGCATCGTGATCTTCGCCCAAATGACTCGCTTCACGAATAGGACCCCCCAATTCCCAGTGCTCTGGAGCCGCCCCTGGTAAAGTTATGAACTTGAAATTTTCAGGGAATGTGCCCAATTTAGTTTTAGGAAAAGTCAGAAAATTTCAGCATCGTAGCTTCAGCGGTTTCGGTGATATTCCCGAAAAACCTGAGGGGTGGATGAAAACAACCCCCCCTGCCACTGTGAATTTATAGGTGGTGTTTGGGATGGGGACAAGGATAAGGATGACTGGGAGAAGGATGAGGATGTAGAGTGGGTCAAGGATGGGTGTGTGGAAGGATTCAGGCCCGCCTACTGGCTGTTGTGGTAGCTTCTACTAATATTCCTCGCGTGTCTAGGGGTATTCTAATCTGTGTCATCTGCACAATCCTACTCATCGTTGTCTAGGGGTATCGTCTTAACACTCAACAATCCTTTAGCCGTTGTCTAGGGGTATTCTGATCGACCAAAAACCATGTGTCCCACAAACCCGTTCGTGTCCGAATCATCATATTGCCAGCGTTTCCACAATCATTTCCAACCTCGAGAAAGAACGTAGAAGGTATACATATTAAATATGTATTGTAATTGAAAAGGCCGAAATAAATAAAAGCGAACAATTCAAACAAAAAGAGCCAGAAAATGAGCAATGTCACGGTAACCGTGCACTGCTAAAGTAAATATAGCCAAAGTGCCGAAACAAAAACCGAAACAATGACCCAGCCAAATCATAACGCCGATTCGATATTGCCAAAGGGGTGGGACTGACTCATATAGTAGCCAAATAAGGCAACCGGAAGAGCCGAAATGGAATGAGTCAAGTCCCAAGGACCGTGTCTCACAGTCACGACTCACAGTGACAGGTAAACCAACCTGTCGCTCTTAATTCTAGTCACAGTACCGCGGCCAAATCCTAAAGTGTTGTTTCCTACATCAGTGAGTGTATATGTGCGTGTCTGTGCCTGAGACATATCTCCGACCACAGCCGAGACTTTATCCGAAGTCAGGCTCAAACCCCCTCGCTCCCCGGCCAGCTAGCCAGGGACGCGACTAGGGCAGTGCAAGAATTCAGTCCAGAGACCTCCGACTGGGTGGAAGATAGGCCCCAGGTACTTACATTGTGAGAGAAGTGTCGAGTCGTCCACCGCGAGCGGCGTCAGCACCACGAATGAGCGAGAGCTCCCAAGAGAAAGGAAGTGAAGCCCCGAACTCCCGAACACACGCTTTTTATATCACTCGGTCACGGCCAGCCTCGCCTTCTCCCCAGCCCTCCGTCGCGAGGAGGAGCTACACGGCACCGCCATCTTGTCGTCGACTAGCGGACCAGGAGCCGGGTAGCCTCAGGCCCTTAGCAGCCCAGCCCCGACGCAGTTCCCACCCCGGGCGCGCCTCGTGACGTCACGCGCCCCACCGCTCGGGCCGGGCGGCGAATTCCTGCCTCGGGCACCCTCGTCCGGCCGCCGTGTTCTCTTGGCCTTGGTTCGCGCTGTCTTCTGTGGTCGACTGGTCCAGAGGTGCAGCTCCGTCGTGCCGTGTCTATGCCTCCGGCGTTGCCGTCAGGCCGACGCAACCTTGGCCGCGCGTTCCGAGTCCAGGCGGCCCGCTGCTCGGAGTGCGATGTGAGGACGGCCGGTCACGAAGTTTTCCACACTTTATACACAGGTAATGGAGAACAGATTAGTTCGCCGATCAACTACCACCACCAGCCATGTTACGCTTTCGTAGATAACATGTCATTCGTTCCAGTTATAGATTTCCTAAAAACAGCTCGTAGAACTCGCAAAAAAGTCTTTCTAATATCTAATCACTATCACACCGTGTTACCTATATATCTTTACCAAAGCTGTAAAGATTGACGACCATTTATCCTTTAGCTTTACATTTCCACTAAGTCTCGTAAGACCCGATCGGCAACACTGCAAGGCATCTCGTCATTGTTACGTCCCCATCGCGAGAGATGCACGATATGTCAACCCTGTCACGCCTCCATTGCGACTCGCGAAAGGTTTACCAGTTACCACCTGTCCGTTGATACTGTCCACTGCTCTTTGATCACCTGAGGATGTCAGTTAACATGGACGAAACTGACAGAAGTTGAGAGATGATTGAATTAGACGATGTTACCGTTGAAAGGTGGCGCTTAATCATTGCCACGCCCGACGCCTGTGTCGATGCCCCCAGCCTGCGTAGATCCGGACTGGTCGTAATTGATGACGAATCACCATTGCATGCCGTCTATCTCCCTCTCCAGGGATACGAGCGAAATCTGAGCGCATCTCCGGCTGGTCGCCCATTGATTCGAGCGTCACGCGCGGCTCGGCTCCAACGTTCATTGCCTGCATGTCATTGCAGAATGCAGGGCTCGGTGCGCCTGTGCTAGTTCTGTGAATAGGAGTAAAGTCACCCTTCCCCGGTCCCCACGTCTTTTAATTCTACCAAATTTATTGCAAGCTTCGGTACTTTTATAAGTATGTAGAATTAAGTCTAAAATCGCTCCAAAGATAACGTCAAATCATTATTTGTTCCACAAGGTTACGACAAACGCACTAAAAGCATTCATGGCGTCGCCGCGCTGGCACGCATACATAATAGCCTCATATTTAGGACACGGCGTCCTTCAGAGCAGAGCCTGCCGGGCGTCGGCTGTCCCGAGCCGCGCGCGCCATAATGTATGCATGGGGAGAGAGAGAGAGAGAGAGAGAGAGAGAGAGAGAGAGAGAGAGAGAGAGGAGAGGGAGAGAGAGAGAGAGAGAGAGGGAGAGAGAGAGAGAGAGAGAAGGAAAGAGAGAAAGAGAGAGAGAGAGAGAGAGAGGGAGGTAGGGAAAGACAGACAGAGACAGAACAGGCTCACCACTGGCGTCTGCTTGTCATTAAAAGTCAGCTGTCAGGTAGCCTTGCACCGTCTATCCGAGGAATTCGGAGTGCTCCGAAAGTTTCGCAGTCCAACGCAGCCGGAAACCCAATTTCTCACATTCCTCCATTTTTTATAACAAAATGATGATTACCACCTATGGGTTCTGAACCAATTTGTTTCTATATGCTCGTATTACCGCCAATGTGCTTTTGAACTAACTTTAAAAACGTTACAATTATGCGACGCCGACGACATGTTAAATGCGGTTGTTTCCATTTGGCCATTGTCCTACATCACCTACAACCATGACCATTCTCTCGTCCACTATCCATGGCTACGCCGTTTGGCTGTCTTTGCCTCTGTAAATCTAAACCAATTCTAGCGAAAAGTGTGTTTAGTCATCGGTTATGGCTACATGATAGCCTATTTTCCCCCTTTCATTAGCACCCAACCTTCTCCGTCTCCCATTGCTGCACCAGAGCATAATTTTGCAACAAAGCAATCCTATAACTCCCACCAGATCAAAAGATGAATCATGAGCTCTGAATAAATTGGAGCTTGGACGGTTTACCCTTTATCCTGTACCATGCGTACCGCATGTCTTTCACTCACTGTCCGTTGCAAATTGGGCAGGAAGTGTGTTCCTTCCAGGAGTTGCATTTAATCGTACTGCTGTCCCTGTCGTTTGGATCCTCGCGGAAGGGTTCTGTTATACAAGAAAATAGTAAGTTGTTCTGTTGTCAGGACTTCTGCGACAGATGTCTTCGTCCCTACTTATTGAGTGTGCGGGGCGAGAATAGTGACAAAGGTCTCGGGGAGGTTGGTTGCTTGGTAGTCACACAGAACACCACTTGAGATGCCGTCACGCCTTGGTCTCGCTTGTGCTGTTTGACCCCTCATAGGAGTAAACATTGCCACTCTTGTATTCGGTAAGCGACGTACCAGTACTCGTGAAGTGTTCTTCACGTGCGTGGGGTCGACCGATCCGGAGGGCAGGGAACGAATGTTCCTTTGGGATTGACTGCATCTCATGCTCTGTCATCCCACGTCGGCTGGTCTTAGCCACCGATAAGCTGAGATCCCGCTCGTGACATTACTGGCCATTGTAAGGGTTGGACTGAGGACTTCTGCGACCATTTACCCTTGAACGCCAACTGCTCACCATATTCTGCCTTTGCACTCTCAGAGTAGTCAGAGGACATCGTGCTAGTCGAGACAAGAGCCAACCGACCATTTGGTTGTTTACATTCTCACAGGTTGTTTTTACGTTATCCCAACAGTGGGTTAGTCACTCTGCTGTCTTATAAGGAAACTCACGACTTTATTGGATAGCAGTCGCTGGTTGAGTTGATCTCGCCGACCTTTGGTCCGACTATCTCTGCAAACGCCCATGCCAACAGACCAGCGGTTATGACATTCAGTAGCGGTCACTGGGTAAATTGGGTTGCCAGTCCATCGATAATTATAAAGTGTTCGTCCACAACAAGACGTGTACTAGGAAAATTTGGACATTAAAAAACCTCCAGACCTCAAAATATTTCACCGTATATTTCACCGTACTAAAGCCCAAAACCGTCCGGTTATTGCTAACGACATTGGTCTGTCCTCATGACTATTCAATGTCGTGCCCACTGGATCGCAACGCACTTGATCGTTCCTAACATTTTTTGTTTCGAATTCTGTAAAAAAAAATGTTCAAAAGGTATTTCACCTGGTTCCGAACACCTAGCAAGTTACGCCAAACCAGATAAAAATATAATCCAGCTCAGTAGCTAGATCGTCAAAGATGCACACAAAAGATGCACCCTCGCCCAAAATGCACCGAACTGTGCACGTTCTTTCTCACTCTCTCCTCGCCCTATATATCCCTATAGGACTTAAGCGACCTGGTGGTCACCGGTCCCTGTGGACCTCCAGCGTGACCGCTGCATGAACTGACGCAAGCGTAGAGGGGGATTCTTCCCAGACAAGCTGTCCGCGGACTCGCTGTCGTCTCTAGCTTTTTGCATTATCTTCCCCATCCTCTTACCCGCAGGAAGATAGGTACCTCAGACTTCGAATCGTCTCCCTCAGACCAATTCGATCGCACACCTCCACCCTCTCCCAAGGGTTTTCATGACCTCTTGACACCACTGTCAAGCAGATGGCCACGAGCCTGTCCTCGACAAGAGAATCGTCTCTGAGTCGAAATTTGCCATTGGCGTCGCCGCCGCGAGCGAAACCTTCCGAATGGTCGGCTTCGGGCACGAATTATAATAGTTCTCGTCTCCTCCCGTCGCTGAAGGGGCCGTGGTTGGGCAGTCCACGCCAATTCCGTCATACCCCGCGGGCAGACGCCTTCACGCCCACGGGTTTCCATATTGCTAGAACCAGGAAAACGGAAACGAGGGCAACTGATATCCTCTTTTCCAATGACTGTCGTGGGGTCACGCAGACGTCACCCATTATTCGATCTGTACCCCTCTGGCGCCTCGTCACTGGCAGTGTCCAAAACTGCTGGGCTCGCTGATCAGGCGCAGCCGAGCAGCGCGTATTGCCCAGGGGGAGTTGCCCCTATACGCTATTCCCGGCCCGTAGAGTTGGGCGACTTATCCTCCTATCTAATACTCTACGTCCGGACACTCCAAGCACCCGATCGCCAGATGACCTCATGCCAGCCGTAGTCTTTCAACGTGCTGGTGGCCCCACCTCGTGGCGGCCGAGTCGTCCCGTATCACCGTCACATTTACCCCGGTGCCTACGTTGGGTATCAGTGCCAAAATTATCATAATAACCGTGTCCGCCTGCCAAGTAACAATTTCCGTTTGTGATTGTCCTGCACATATCCTGTGAGAGATTACGTCAAAACCGTCGTTACGTCTGCTCCGTCATGGTAAGCTGAGCTTACTTTTGGTCCTCACACTTTAATTAAGTGTTTCAAAAGTCAATATCTAATATCCCTTAAATCTCCGTCGACCAAAAGTTTGCTTGATACGGGGGATGATCGTCTAGTCATTGTGTCATTAGTCACGCTGTAAGAACTGAGCATTCACATCAATTCTCATGCGTCACACACACATGTCACAGATCAATTAACACATAACACACGTAAGGTCACACTCAATTCCACAATCATGCACATCAAAGGAAAGTCAAGATTTAGCCAGCAAATTTAACCACTAACTGAATTGTGATAAAAGTCTTTAGTTTGAAAATAGCATTCACTGTAATATGTACCTTAAATGTCTGTTACTGTGAAATAAAATGTTACTGTAATACGTTAAACATTTCATGAACTTCCAACTCCGGGTGTTGACACAGCCCAGGTGTTCACAAACTCTGCCCTGCTGTCCTCCGGTGAATCTGTCCGGTGTAATCGGTGTAACGGCCTGTGGTGACCTTGACCGTGAGGCGCGCAGTAGCCACGTCACCGCTAGCCCTGGGCGAGTGCGTGTGCGTACAGCGGTGTCCTACTTCCACCTGAAAGCTTTCACCGACCGAGCCGCACTTTCGCCAACAGAGACTTCGAAAAAAAGTGGAGTTGCGAGAGCCACCTGTGAAACGTTAACGTCCGAAGCATGGCGGTAATTGCAATAAATGAACGGCAAGAAAAATATTCTACCAATTTTTGTAAGAAATCAATGCTTTATCGCCATACTATAGACCCTTGGAACAAAACCAACCGAGCAGAGATAATGTCACTTCCCATGTTATATATTGAACGTTGTTGCAATAAAAAACCGTAACCGAAGTACAATATCAGGCTCTTAAAATGGAAGCTGAGAATCAAATAAAACCAGCAAGGAAAAGTTTTAAGCTTGACGAAATCTGATGTAATTCACGGTACAGAACCAAAATATTAATCGACCATTATACCGTGAATGATATAAAACGAACTGTCACCAGGCGATGCTAGCTGCTGTAAATGCAAGTCAGAATGAAGTCACATGAAATTATCGAATGGATCCCATGTCCGAAATTCCCTAAGAAACCAATTAAACCGACGTTGGCCGCGCTTAATTCTCCAGATATCATGGAAGCCATACAACTGCAAAATTAGCCTAAAAATTTCCCCAACATGAAGGCCACAATGTCATAAAATGTCATGAAAAATGACCATGCCGGTTACAAATCAATAGCATTTGAAGGCGGAGCGAAATCCAGCTGAATACCGTCAAACCTAATAGAAATAGCGCTATAATGAAAATATTCAATCAGAAGCCAACCACACTACCCAATCAGAAGCCAACCACACAACTTCCTTACATCATTACGAATCCGGAACACCTCCAGATCTCTAGCTCAAGCAGATCGAGATGCAAATCTCAGCACGCACACAACTTTCTCACAACCTGTCGGCACCGGACCACGCCCGGGTCTCTTGATCGAGCAGATCAAGATGCAACCCCCGGCACCCACAACCTCCTAACCGCATGCTGACGCAGGAACACATCCAGGCTTCGTGATCGAGCCGATCAACATGCAAATTTGCACCATTACCGAAGAATACCTTCTGGTAATGAAGGCACCGAATAAATCATGGTTACAGGTGTTTGTAACCCTTGCCGTGCGAAGAGGTCAACGCCCTCCGCGCACCTTCCCAGTCCCGTTGTCTGTGTGTAATGATCGTGTCCATTCCGTATCCGTAACGTTCAATTTCAAACTTAACCTCAGGCTCGCGGTACTGTGAACACTAACCGACCCTCATAATTTGTTTATGCGTGTTTTGCACCTAGCGTCCTCAATCACTTTCACTGATGGCCGAGCCCAGACTGAATGTGATTACAGTTCGGAGCCGGAAACAATGACCATAAACAAAATAATAAACAAGGTTATTAAACAAGCAAAAGCCAGTAGGGGCATCTCCAGGTCTCTTAATCGAACTGATTACGATCAAATCCCGGACGACAGCCACCAGTGTGAATTTATAAGTAGTGTTTGGGATGGGGATAAGGATAAAGATGACTGGGAGAAGGATGAGGATGTAGAGTGGGTCAAGGATGGGTGTGTGGAAGGATTCAGGCCCGCCTACTGGCTGTTGTGGTAGCTTCTACTAATATTCCTCGCGTGTCTAGGGGTATTCTAATCTGTGTCATCTGCACAATCCTACTCATCGTTGTCTAGGGGTATCGTCTTAACACTCAACAATCCTTTAGCCGTTGTCTAGGGGTATTCTGATCGACCAAAAACCATGTGTCCCACAAACCCGTTCGTGTCCGAATCATCATATTGCCAGCGTTTCCACAATCATTTCCAACCTCGAGAAAGAACGTAGAAGGTATACATATTAAATATGTATTGTAATTGAAAAGGCCGAAATAAATAAAAGCGAACAATTCAAACAAAAAGAGCCAGAAAATGAGCAATGTCACGGTAACCGTGCACTGCTAAAGTAAATATAGCCAAAGTGCCGAAACAAAAACCGAAACAATGACCCAGCCAAATCATAACGCCGATTCGATATTGCCAAAGGGGTGGGACTGACTCATATAGTAGCCAAATAAGTCAACCGGAAGAGCCGAAATGGAATGAGTCAAGTCCCAAGGACCGTGTCTCACAGTCACGACTCACAGTGACAGGTAAACCAACCTGTCGCTCTTAATTCTAGTCACAGTACCGCGGCCAAATCCTAAAGTGTTGTTTCCTACATCAGTGAGTGTATATGTGCGTGTCTGTGCCTGAGACATATCTCCGACCACAGCCGAGACTTTATCCGAAGTCAGGCTCAAACCCCCTCGCTCCCCGGCCAGCTAGCCAGGGACGCGACTAGGGCAGTGCAAGAATTCAGTCCAGAGACCTCCGACTGGGTGGAAGATAGGCCCCAGGTACTTACATTGTGAGAGAAGTGTCGAGTCGTCCACCGCGAGCGGCGTCAGCACCACGAATGAGCGAGAGCTCCCAAGAGAAAGGAAGTGAAGCCCCGAACTCCCGAACACACGCTTTTTATATCACTCGGTCACGGCCAGCCTCGCCTTCTCCCCAGCCCTCCGTCGCGAGGAGGAGCTACACGGCACCGCCATCTTGTCGTCGACGAGCGGACCAGGAGCCGGGTAGCCTCAGGCCCTTAGCAGCCCAGCCCCGACGCAGTTCCCACCCCGGGCGCGCCTCGTGACGTCACGCGCCCCACCGCTCGGGCCGGGCGGCGAATTCCTGCCTCGGGCACCCTCGTCCGGCCGCCGTGTTCTCTTGGCCTTGGTTCGCGCTGTCTTCTGTGGTCGACTGGTCCAGAGGTGCAGCTCCGTCGTGCCGTGTCTATGCCTCCGGCGTTGCCGTCAGGCCGACGCAACCTTGGCCGCGCGTTCCGAGTCCAGGCGGCCCGCTGCTCGGAGTGCGATGTGAGGACGGCCGGTCACGAAGTTTTCCACACTTTATACACAGGTAATGGAGAACAGATTAGTTCGCCGATCAACTACCACCACCAGCCATGTTACGCTTTCGTAGATAACATGTCATTCGTTCCAGTTATAGATTTCCTAAAAACAGCTCGTAGAACTCGCAAAAAAGTCTTTCTAATATCTAATCACTATCACACCGTGTTACCTATATATCTTTACCAAAGCTGTTAAGATTGACGACCATTTATCCTTTAGCTTTACATTTCCACTAAGTCTCGTAAGACCCGATCGGCAACACTGCAAGGCATCTCGTCATTGTTACGTCCCCATCGCGAGAGATGCACGATATGTCAACCCTGTCACGCCTCCATTGCGACTCGCGAAAGGTTTACCAGTTACCACCTGTCCGTTGATACTGTCCACTGCTCTTTGATCACCTGAGGATGTCAGTTAACATGGACGAAACTGACAGAAGTTGAGAGATGATTGAATTAGACGATGTTACCGTTGAAAGGTGGCGCTTAATCATTGCCACGCCCGACGCCTGTGTCGATGCCCCCAGCCTGCGTAGATCCGGACTGGTCGTAATTGATGACGAATCACCATTGCATGCCGTCTATCTCCCTCTCCAGGGATACGAGCGAAATCTGAGCGCATCTCCGGCTGGTCGCCCATTGATTCGAGCGTCACGCGCGGCTCGGCTCCAACGTTCATTGCCTGCATGTCATTGCAGAATGCAGGGCTCGGTGCGCCTGTGCTAGTTCTGTGAATAGGAGTAAAGTCACCCTTCCCCGGTCCCCACGTCTTTTAATTCTACCAAATTTATTGCAAGCTTCGGTACTTTTATAAGTATGTAGAATTAAGTCTAAAATCGCTCCAAAGATAACGTCAAATCATTATTTGTTCCACAAGGTTACGACAAACGCACTAAAAGCATTCATGGCGTCGCCGCGCTGGCACGCATACATAATAGCCTCATATTTAGGACACGGCGTCCTTCAGAGCAGAGCCTGCCGGGCGTCGGCTGTCCCGAGCCGCGCGCGCCATAATGTATGCATGGGGAGAGAGAGAGAGAGAGAGAGAGAGAGAGAGAGAGAGAGAGAGAGAGAGAGGGAGAGAGAGAGAGAGAGAGAGAGGGAGAGAGAGAGAGAGAGAAGGAAAGAGAGAAAGAGAGAGAGAGAGAGAGAGAGAGAGAGAGAGAGAGAGAGAGAGAGAGAGAGAGAGAGAGGGAGGTAGGGAAAGACAGACAGAGACAGAACAGGCTCACCACTGGCGTCTGCTTGTCATTAAAAGTCAGCTGTCAGGTAGCCTTGCACCGTCTATCCGAGGAATTCGGAGTGCTCCGAAAGTTTCGCAGTCCAACGCAGCCGGAAACCCAATTTCTCACACCACTAATAGGGTTAAGACGTTTTTAGTTAAGCTCAGGGTGGGGCAGCCCGCTGGCGATTGCAAGGGAAGGCATTCGGGACAAATGTTATCCCCCACAGGCCCACATCCGGGGCAGCGTCCGCCGTCCGAAATCGTTTTTCGAGAATAAAACGAAAACTTCACAACTTTTATGAGGAAAAGTTTTTTGATCGAACTGCACAGTAGTGCGCAAGGAATCGAAATCCGATGTTTTTTTAATTCACAGAAACCTTTTTTAGGGTATATGCCCCCCGATGTGTTCAAGACCGCTTCCTGGATCCGCCAGCTAAGAATATGTCACGGTCGATTATCGAGCTTCGGCGGGACTGGGCGCTGTATGCGTCGTACCACAATGAAGAGGCGTACAGACACCTCACCCCACATCCTACTGTTCTATCCGTGCCTCTGGGTGAAGCACTGAAGCATCACGGAAGCCCACAGGACCTGCGAGTCGACGAGGTGGCCGCCGGATACTGCAGCTCCCCGGAGTTGCCCGGGACCGAGGGTTTAACAGTAGTAATTTCACTGGTGGTGAATCCTCGTAATGTAGAGATAATATCCTCAAGGACCTCCGTTACGATTTTATATTCCTAAACAATATGGCACACCAATTATGCTCGCCTACGTTCAGGCATTATCCCTGATGCTTATCCGCCCACTACATGTGTTGTCTGTCAATCAACCATCGCTCGACGACGGGATCAATTCTAACCATCGGTATTCGGTTGTCAATTCACCCACCCCGTTTCCCTAAAAATAGACGGGTCAGACTCGGCCTGGGTCCTAACGAGTCCTAAAATCGCCAGAGACGGGATCGGCTCGCCGTTATTGCACCGGTCTTGGCGTCTTTTGGTACATATAGAGTAGACAGCTTCGACCACGGACGCCGGACCGTTCTACGAATGTACGCACCATCCAGGCCTAAGATGCGTCGAGCTTTATAAGAATGCAGTCTAGATCAATCAACATAACAATGGTGGTATGCAAACGCTTTAAAATCTCTCCCCGGCTCCCGCAACGTCCCAACGCTGCTCCGTTATACGCTCGCTCGATGAGTCCGCCGAGCCGGCTTGCCTCCAATGACGTCATCGGCCGGCCGGCGGCGTTCAAGGTCAAACGGCTGTTGTCCTTACCTGGAGTTCTATAGCCTTGATTATTAGCGGCGGAACGCGGTGGGTGAGGGTCTAGGGGTGCGGTTATTTTTTCTCATCCTAGTTTGCTATTTTGGCGCGATTTTGACAATATCTGGCGCATTCCACTTATTTACTTTAGCGGCCATGGTTGGCAATGGTTGGCAATGGTTGCAATGGTTTACCATGGCAATGGTTTACTAACGGGAGATGTGATGAATTGCAGCAATACTTGGAATTGGAATATAAAGAAGAAGTGAAGCAATTATGATGCCTATTATTTTTTAATGACAGAAGGAACGTGGAAGAAAAAACATTTGGTGCAGCATGTGAAAACAAGGAAATAGAATGAAAGAAGGGCTGCTACTTTTCATGCGCCTTGGCCTAAAACCAGCCACCTCATCATCAAAGCAAGGTAATTATAGTTGAAGTTTATGTTAAAAAAA
Source organism: Amphibalanus amphitrite (assembly GCF_019059575.1). Lineage (NCBI taxonomy): Eukaryota > Metazoa > Arthropoda > Thecostraca > Balanomorpha > Balanidae > Amphibalanus > Amphibalanus amphitrite. The sequence continues at coordinate 29,141 of NW_024882036.1, forward strand.
GAATAGGAGGAGCTGCTGCAAAGGTGATGCCTCAAAGCGGTTAAGTCAAGTCAGGCATGCTCTTACAGACTGAACGTTCAAGTTACGAGACCCTATCATACGGCTCCTAGTGACTGGTGCTTATATTGTGCAATTTCAATTTTTGTGCAATTTCATTTTCAATTGTGCAATTTCAGATACTTTGTTCATTTTTTATGGCATGATATCTAGAAAGTTTTTTACAAGTCTGGTGATGACTGATAATTCAAATAAGTGATGTAGTAAAATTAAGTTGAGTGGGTACAAGTGCTTTTTTCTGTAGAAGAAATGTTTGATTTTATTTTTACTTTGCTTACATGCTGTCATTATCATAATTGCCTCTGTTGAGCTGGGTATTTCATTATATGTTGAACTACCGAATTTATATTTGAAAAGTAGGTATTTAATCTGTAATCAACGAGCATTAGGCTGCATGGCAGTAATCGAGCTTGTCAAATACCTAAATGTTTTGCTCAGAAATTGTTTGCTTTATTGGTTTCTTGAGTTTCACCCGATAAAGATACAAGGTTGGCTGATTTGGTGTTAGTTATCCATATTAAAGTGCACTGTTTGTGACAAGATTATGGAAATTGTAACCTCAATAATGAAATTTCATGCTGTCAAAGCTATGAGATGTTGCCTTGAGTTTGAAATCAGGCAAACATGGATTGAAGCTGTTTTCTAAAAAAAAACTGCTTTTTAGTAACTTTCACCTCATAATTTGTATTTATTCAATCTCAGAATGGGAACAAGGTTGAATCACAATTTCTTTTGAACCGCTCTACAAAAGTGCATTGTTTTTATTTCTGTGGCATGATTTTGTACCTAATTCAAAGACTTACTTTGAAACTACACCAGAACCTAATTCTCTGGTGTAGTTTGTAAGATTGTTTGAACTTCTTCTTTCTTCCCTGTTTGTTGCCAATAAATCCTGCAACCTATTCCCATGTCCCATATGCCAACCTTACATCACATCCCAACCTAGTCCCATGATCTTCGGCCATGATCTTACTGAGAACCAGGGAATCAGCATAACACATCATCTCCATGCATACATTGTACATACTCAACGCTTCAACACACACACACAGCAATAACACACACACACACACTACACAACATCGTACCCCATTGCTGCTGCCCGGGGCACGGACACCTGGTGACTATGTCCGGAGGGCTGCTCGGCGGGCTGCTGGCGGGGCCGTCGTGACCTGTGGCCAGGTGGTTTTATTTTGCACTTAATTATCGTGTTAATATTTCCTTTTTTGTGTGTTTATTTGTGTTTATGTTTTGTGGGAAAGGCGCTTTGATTTAAGCATTTTGCTTTTGCGCCGATCCAAGATTATTTTCTCCGACGTTTTTTGTCCTTGGTTACCAAAATACACAACTGAACTGAACTGAACTGAACCTATTTGGCTTAGTTACCCATCTCTCTTGCCATTCCTACATATTTCATGTCAGTCTATTGCATAAATATTGTGTAGTTAACATACTCATGATATACAAATGAATGGTACCTATAGAGGCTCGATGTGGGTAAATGAGAACCAATGTCCCTATATTTTTTACAATTGCATCAAGTCCTCTTGTCACGGCCATGGATATCACAGAAGATTTTGCTGAACTGCTCAAGAGAATCCTGTGCAAGGAAATGTTTTGCATGATTTAGCTTAACAGCATAAATTTTATTTTCCCAGTTGCATTGGAGCTCTGCTGGAGTTTGCTGATGACAGGATGCTGAAGGGCTGAAGCTGGTAGCTCTGGCAGGAGTCCAGTGTCCACCAGCTCAAGATCCGACGCCGCCGCGTCGCCGCCGTGCGGCACTCCGCGGAGACGGGGACGGCGGTCATGATTGAAGACACCGCATTTCCCGCCTGGACTGTCCGGTCGGAGACTGGTAATACCTCCGGTGAGCCGCACACCGTGGAGCTACTGCACCGCGCGTGTCCACCCGCAGCGCAGTGCCAGCAACGGTGCCGTGAGTGCGACATCTGCGTGCATTTGACGCAGTGCGACTGTCACGACTCAAGGCTCAGTGTTAACTGTCAGTGTGACAGTGCGGCTCGCGCTCGTTTTAGCGAGGTGCTCTGTTGTATATAACCACCTTGATGGAGACCTATGTGCTGCCGCTTGAGTTTCAATGTACAGTTTTATGCATCAAACTAGCGTAAGTAAATGGCTGTCAGAGGTCAATTTGAAGCGCAGTTAGTACCCATAACCCAGCTGGGTTGAGCGAGTCATGTGACTAGTCCCGATGAACGTACTGTTTCGATGTCGTCAGTCGTAGACTTTTGTAAACCATTCGTTTCGGAGCTCTGTGTTGTGTTGTTCGGGATCGCAGTTGTTTGAACAGTTTGCTTTATGCGTCGTACGCTGACAGAACGCTGGTCGTACACGAGTCATGTGTTTCCTTTCGCCCCTAATGGGTTACTGCGGTACCTATGCAGTTGGAATGTGTCTCGAGACACTAACTGGTCGCACTTGGTTGTGAAAATGACACTAGCTGGTCGCACTTGGTTTCAAGCTGCGCTTGGAAATGGTGCAATTTTATTTCCATTTTGCAGTGCAATTTTATTGCCGTTACCGTATTAGTAGATAGTGTCAGACGTTGGTCATTTGATGCGTTGTCACTTGTTAGACGCTGTTGCCTTAGTACTGACAAATTGATGGGCCGCGTTTGTGTTCCTGTTAAGAAACGGATCTCAATATAAGGTGATTCAGAGGTAGGAACCTGAATCATGAATGCATTCGTTCAGACTTTTCATTTTATGGGGATGCACTGTTTCATGAGCAAGAACGAGCATGGCTCTGGTTGAGCGAAGCGCAATCGACATTTGTTATCGTGTTTGTAGACTGTGGCCACATTTACATCACTATTAGACTCCACGCACCAGCATTATTTGCTTCAACCTATACTTCATTTCGCTAAATTTCGGGGTCGTCAACCTACGGTCCGTGGCCGTTACGTTTGGCCAATAACTAGAATATAATCACAGCATGATGCCCCGGACAATTTTTATTTGATTCGCTGATAATGAATGCATCCCAGTACCGCACAAACTGAGACTGCAACTGGACAACTCGCTTTTCAAGGTTCAAGTTCATGATCTTCAGATGTTATGGTATGGTAAGCATTTAATGTTTGAATAAAATGGTCAGCGTTAGCAGTGCTAAGCGGGTATTATGAGCTTTCAGTTATTTCAATATTTGTTTAGGCTATTATTCTTGTGGTATCTCCTGTCAATTTCACGCGGAATATATAGCATTATCTTATACAATCGCGGTAACCACATATTTTCTGCCGGTTACTATTTCGCTACGAGCGTGGCTCGATTCACATTGTTATTAAATTGGCATTCAAGGTTTAAGAATAAACATCTTTTAATGCATTCCAATTCCATCAAAATGTCAATATGCAAAAAAAAAGTTAAAAAAATTGCAGCAGTTTTGTGAATCAAAAAATAGCTGTAAAATAGGCCTGTATAACTTCAACAACAGTGCGCCGAAAAACGTCTAAAAACGCGTAAACAAAAACTAAGATGTAAAAAAATAACTGCACCCATTTATAGTCACCGTGGTCTTGATAGTGTTTTTATATACCTTGGTCTTGATCAAGGCCCTAAATACAAGGTTGCACGGACTTATTTCTACTAAACCTACCAGAATATAGTTTCACGGTTGATTATTTAAATAATTATTCAATCAAAATTTCTTTATTAATATCTCGTAATCATTTATAAGCAATTTTATAAATCAACTTTCAATTTGCTTGCCTTTTACTAGCAAAATAACTTTTCTAGTATTGGGTCAACATAGTGGTGTAGCAGTAGGAACCACATCTGGCAAAACCCCAATACCTACATACAGCAGAAAAGCAGCCACCAGGTGTCGCTACAGTCGCAGCACAGATGTCGCGCGCGTCGCCAATCGCCAAACTACCGATTTCCATAAGGCTGCATATGTACAGATATGTAACGGAAAGTCGCCCTTAAGGATTACGCTTACATCCTTTGCTTATCAGGTCGATGGTTGGAAATTGGGAGGGTCTCGGCTATTTTCGACCACGGATATGCCTTTATCACATGATGAGGAACATGCTGATAAGCGTTTTATGTGTCATAACAGCACAAAAGTATTTTTAATCATTTTTCAAAAATAGCCGTTCTGCCGTATCTTTCAGTGCAAGGTGCCGTCGGTCATCCCCGACGTGACGTCACGCCGGGGATTTCCAGATTTTCCTACTAGACTTCGACGCCCCCTGGTCTTGATGACATATGACATAGCCTTGGTCTTGATCAAGATCCTTACAGAATCTTGAAATCTTGCAAACAGTCTTGATAACGTCTGCGAAATGTAAAAAATGTATTTATTTTCCTGCAACGTCGTCTGCAAAATGTATTTGTAGTCAGCGTGGTATTTTCAAATTGGGAGGGGGGGGGATGTGTAGTGTTTTTATTGGGATGTGTCCCTTCTTTTCATATGTTTGTGTTTGTTTTGTGAACTCAAACTTCTTCAGTTATTTAAAGGATGCAGAAGGAGCATTCACGGGGATTCACTATTACCTGATTTCTGACGTGGCGTAATATGTTTTTTTTATTCTATGATCAAGAATGAGCAAAAAATCGAATTTTGTAATGGGCATCTTGATCTTCCCGGGTGGTGCTTCAGGGTAAAGCACTGCAGTGTGCTTCAGCTCGTTGGGTTTCCATGGGAACATAACAAATCCGAATGCCTTGCAATGCTGAAGTTTTGAGCCTAAATTGTCTTGAACGCCGCACCAGTGTGCTGCAGTTCACATCACGGACACCATTTTCATGTTCAGTGTGTCTAAACCACTTGTAATTCGGTGTTTGGGAGTGTTTATAATGTCTTTTGTCCAAAAGAGGCGCATTTCAATTTTCTCCCATTGACTTATAATGATAATGGGGAGGTCGCAAAATTGACCTGACCTTAGGTCATCGATATCAAAATTCTGAGATATACATTTTGTACAGTGGATCTAGTAAGGATCTCCAGACGTTACTAGATGGCGTTGAGCCTCAGTCGAGTCCATGTCAAATTCAAGGGGAGGTCAGTACCTACCGAGCTGGGCCCGATGGGGAGGTGGGCGGGGGGGGCGAGGTCACGGTGCGGGTGACCTGTCAAACAGCCCCGGCGTGGTGTGGCACTGCCGCAGGCAAATGGCGCACTCCAGTGTTGTTCTATATCGCGGTGGTGAGCCGGGCGGCCGGATAGCTTGGCTGCTTGGAAGGAAAGGATAATGAGGCATGGGTTTGCTGTGGTCGGTTCATCTACTGTCAACTATGATGAACCCAAAGTAATGCAAATATGATGTTGATAATTGCAGCTAGCAATGGAATGCTAGCGAATGCTCCGAGCGCCCGGTAGCTAAGGATTAAGATTAATTATGTCTGCTGAAATTTTCATTGAATATAATTCAAGCACTAGAAATAGGCATCGTATGGTTCGCCAGTTTTTTGACCGGCTGGCGTTTCTTGCGTAGAGCGCCCTTGGGCAAATAATTATTACGCAGGTGATTTATTTTTTGCTGGTAAGATTTAAGGTCCAATCAAGTCGCTGAGAGAAGATGAGGAAAAGCGGACGAATGCCACATTTTTGTGCATGAAGTCTCGATTAAAAAAGCTTTAAGTTATTATACGTGTAAGCTAAAAAAACAATAAGATCGGTTAACCCGCGCCCTGCTCGGGGGGGGGGGGGTGTTTGAACACCCCCCCCCTTGTGTTTTTTCGCAAATATGCGCCGCCGTTTTTGGTACATTTTATCATACATCAATTCTACACATGTTGTGAAAATTTCAGACCAAGGTCATTCAAGGTCAGGTCACCAGGTCACTTGAAGTGACCTCACCTCATAAAAAGTTTCAATGTCTGTCATAGCTACACCGAGTGACCGATCGCTTTGAAACTTTCAGCGATTGCTAAGAGCAATAGCATGTACAAAATGTATATCTCAGAATTTTGATATCGATGACCTAAGGTCAGGTCAATTTTGCGACCTCCCCATTATAAGTCAATGGGAGAAAATTGAAATGCGTCTCTTTTGGACGAAAGGCATTATAAACACTCCCAAACACCGAATTACAAGTGGTTTAGACACACTGAACATGAAAATGGTGTCCGTGACCCTTGTTTATGCCCTGAGGTCATCTTAGGTCACGAATGGTATCTAACAGTTTTTCGCAAATAACTTTTGATAGAGGTATGCTAGAGCGATGAAAACGCCTTATATGTGTTCAGCTCGACGATACGGATCGACTGATATGCAACATGACCCTTTCCGGTCAGGTCATGACCTTGACCTGAGGTCAAATTTTCAAGTTGACCTTTCAAGGTCAAATTATAGTTCCTTCGATGCGTCTTGACGAGAGGAACACGATGCCGGTAAAAGTAAGCTCGTACAAGGGTTGGGTCAAAAGTTATTGCAGAAAAACTGTTTCCGAAAAAATCGGCTATTTTAGCAGTTTTTGCCCCCTGCAGGCAAAACCGTTGATGTTAGGTCAGATCTGAGAGAATTATTCAGAAAGGGCGTTAATAGGGCTATCGAATGCGCTTTTCCGCGGCGCTGTAGCTCTATTGGTTCCCGAGTTATGCGTTGGCTTCTTGGAACTTTTCGACATTTGACCTGGAAATCGGCGAAATTTTGCCTTCAATGACCTCTGGTGACCTGACCTTTGACCTGATTAAAAATTGACTGAAGTGATTTCGTCATTATTTTTTACGCTCTTTCGAACGCCGCCTTCTGCGTATCGCTACGTGGCCCAGGAGCCGAGTTACAAGGGGGGGTGTTCAAACACACACACCCCCCCCCCCAGCAGGGCGTGGAAATCCAGGACCCCCAGCCGGGCGCGGGTTAATAAAAATATTTGACCCGAAATTGACCTCTGTTTTATCTGACCATGATTGCGTGTAAGACACAGGTCCAACCGGGTTCAACCCGACCCAACATGGTTCGGCTCCCCCTTTTTTAATATAAATTTGGCCCGAACCTTTTGAATGAAAGGAATCACAAGGAAAGAGTCCCCGCTAAGCTGAGCTTGTTGCGTTGACCCTGCCCTCTACCCTCCGATCAAGTAATTCCTGGTCTATGGCAGAATTAGTCCAAATTTTAACGTGCGCACGTAGCCGCGCACGGCCGGTCCCCTAACTGACTTCGCCTGGCAGCGGCCTGCCACCAACCACAACGGCATACCCGTCAGGAGCTCAAAAACGTCAAGCACACGTCGCGTTTCGAACCCGGACTTTTGCAACCGGGACGTGCGCTCTCACCACACGGAGTCCAACGCCCTAATGACCGAGCTACCGGGACGGACATTTACCTAGGGGTTTCGCCTCGTGACATTGACAGACGTTAGACACTTTGGCCGAACTTTAGCCGTAGCACTGAGCAAGCTGCGCAGGTCGATAGGTGCTCGTGGCGTTGAGGTTGGGTAACCTGTGAGCTGAACGCGATGTCGTGAGATCGAGCCCCACTCCCGGGTCTGGTTTTATCTGGACACGAACCAAAACCTTTCCTTCTACTGCATCACAGACAAGCACGATGATATCTTTCACCAACATCTTTCCCCAATATCCTCTAAAAAAAGTCAAAATTATCGCTTATAAATGTTTAGCTAAGTTTCATTTTTAAAGAAAATATTTTTTGATCATTTTTCTGGAGCCATCTTTTCGGATTCTTTTCGACCCGATAAAACCCACCAAAACTGAACGTGCCAAATGAAAAAATACCAAACTCAAATAACAATTTAGAAAAGTCTAAGACATCATGCAACTATCGACTGAATAGTTGCATGCTATTTATCCGTCCTAGATTTCAATTATCATTGTTCAAGATTTTGGCTGGAACTGGCGCTGCCTCTCGCTTGTCCGTTTGTTTGAGATAATGATTCCCTTCAGTCGCATTCTTGCTGGTTCCACATGAACAGGATACCACCATACCGGAGTGCAGAGTTGGCCTGCGCTACGCTACGTTACGCACTACGTTACGCTACGTTTGCTTTTTTGGCCAAAACTACGATACCGAATTACGATACGTTATATATTGCTACGTTACTGAATTACGGTATTTGTTAATTAACGCAGCAAATTATTTTATCGTACTACGTTATGCAATATGTCATCATCCACTACCCAGTGGAAACGGTTAGTCTCTAGTAACTAAGCCAAATACTGCGCACAATGATCGCCGGCTTTGCAGCATCGTTGGTGCGGCGGTGCCTACGCGCTACTCGCTAGATGCGCTGGACTTCCGACAGGGAATTCCCTGGGACTCCCCAGTGCGAAATCCCCGGTGTCGGTCCGGCCGGAAGAAAGACTCGGTGGTATTCATATAGCAAGCGTCTCACATCCGTGTAAACGGCCGGAGGTCTGGTGACGATATGAGTAAACTGAAGAAAAAATATGTACCTTATACAAATACAGCTGACCTGTAATTGCTACGGAATCCATTTCGTAGTTCCTACGTTATTCTATTATTTTCCGTACTACGCTACCGAAACATCCCAATTACGCTACGAAACGGAACTGACAGCTACGGGTTACCGAAAACTTCAAAATAACGTAACGTAGGCCAACTCTGCCGGAGTGAACGCACCCGCAACCATCATCCCCTCCCCTCAGCCTCGGCGCAGTGGCGGGCGGCCCTGGGCGGCCCACTCCCGGCGCTACGCACGCCCCATGCGCCGTGATACCGCGTCACTCCCCTCCCTCCTTCCCCCACAATGACCGGTGACCTCACTTCCCTCGGGATTTGGACTCGCCCTACCCCGACCGTAGCGCCACGTGGTGGCTCTGGAGATCTTAAATAGACCCACTGTACATGCTATTGCTCTTAGCAATCGCTGAAAGTTTCAAAGCGATCGGTCACTCGGTGTAGCTCTGACAGACATTGAAACTTTTTATGAGGTGAGGTCACTTCAAGTGACCTGGTGACCTGACCTTGAATGACCTTGGTCTGAAATTTTTACAACATGTGTAGAATCGATGTATAATAAGGTGTACCAAAAACGGCGGCGCGGAGCGCCGCTGTTTTTGAGATATTCGCGAAAAACCACAAAGGGGGTGTTAAAGCACCCCCCCCCCAGCAGGGCGCGGGTTAACTGTGTTCCGATTATAATGTTGCTGTTTGTATCTTGTCACTCTTGTAAACTCATTCATTTGGCACTTGTGGGCTCACTTTCCCGTTTGGATGTGTTCTCATCCATCGGGCGAGCTCTTTCTATGCGGGTTCCTTCCCTTCTCCCCATCCCTGCATTTATTTTGGCTACTCTCAGACCAAGGGAACCCCAAACAGGTGAGTTGAACAGGTGAGTAGAAAGGTAAAGGAAAGAGGTTGGGAAGGAGAATGAAGGAACCCTGAATGTTAAATGTGTGAGCCCCATATCTCCAGCCCATCTTGCAGCAGTCTGTGTACCTAGTTGCAGCTGGAGCTGTATGTATGTCTTCCTTGTAGTTTGTTGCTTGAGAACCTTGTATTGACATTCTATTTTTGTTTGTTGACAGCATTACACCGAAGTTTGCTGTCTATCTGCTGGGGAGTTGAGTCATTGACCCAATGGAACTCCTAGAAGAGCATCCACGATACAGAGAGCTGCTGTTGGCTTTGGATACCAATAATGCTTGGCATGCTCTGGGCGAGATTGCTGATGAGTACAGCAGTCTGCTGTCACCAACAGACCTTGCCGTCGCGGCACACCAGCCCTCCCCATCTCGCTTCCTCCTGGAACGGATCACCCTGTTGAATGGACCCCTGACAGTTCACGAGGCTTTCATGCTTCTGGAGTCACTGGATGGGGCAGCCTCTGCAGCCGCCGACCTGCTGCGGCCGCCCCAGCCGCTGCGTGTCCGGCCCCTCTCCGAGACCAACTCGGCCTGCGTGTGGGCGCCTATCGGCGGCCGGCTGGAGCTGCTCTGCCAGGCTGAGGCGTGGCCGCCGCCCAGCTTCCAGTGGCGGCGCGACGGCCGGCCGGTGCCGCCCGAGGCCGGCGGGGACCGGGCGCGGCTCTGTGTGCAGCCGTTCTCGGCCGCCGACGCCGGCCAGTACTGCTGCCAAGTGCTGGACGCGGCCGGCGGCGCCGTGTCGGCCGGCGCCGTGACGGTCGAGCCGCGCCAGGCGCCGCCGCGCCCGCTGGAGCGCCGGGTGACGGACGTGACGGGCGGCGAGCTGGGCCCGGACGGCTCGGTGTCGGCCAGCGGCGAGCGGCCGCTGCAGCTGCAGGTGCGCTGGGCCGGCTGGCCCGAGCCGCGGCTGCGCTGGCTGCGCGACCACCAGCCGGTGGACGGCGCCGACGGCGGCACGCTGACCCTACTGCCGGGGCCGGGAGCCACCGGCGGCACCTACGTCTGCGTGGCCCAAAACGCCGTCGGGGAGGTGAGCGACCGGCGGGGGGGGGGGGGGGAGGGGGCGGGGCTGAGCGCCCGGCAGGGGGGGGGGTGAGCACCCGGCAGGGGGGGGTGAGCGCCCGTTGGGGGGGAGGTGAACGCCCGAGGGGGGATGAGCGGCCGGCAGGGGAAGTGAGCGCCCGGCGGGAGGGATTGAGCGCCCGAGGGGAGGGGGGGGGGGTGCGCCCGGCGAGGAAGAGGTCAGGGCAACATGCTCATTATTCAGCATTTCCTAAAACTGGCAATAAGCATGCGGGGTTATCCTTGTCTGTTTGGGATATGAGAACCTCACCCACTGATACGTGTTTCAGGTTTTGTCTTACAGTCTGTCTTGCCGTATGTCTCCCCCGCAGGTTCACTCGGACCCGTTCCGTGTCTCTGTCTGTCTCTGTTCCTTGTCTCTGTCTGTCTCCGTTCCGTGTTTGACTCTATGTCTGTCTCCGTTCCCAGGTCCACTCGGACCCGTTCCATGTCTCTGTTCCATGTCTCTGTTCCGTGTCTCTGTCTGTCTCCGTTCCGTGTTTGACTCTATGTCTGTCTCCGTTCCCAGGTCCACTCGGACCCGTTCCATGTCTCTGTTCCATGTCTCTGTTCCGTGTCTCTGTCTGTCTCCGTTCCGTGTTTGACTCTATGTCTGTCTCCGTTCCCAGGTCCACTCGGACCCGTTCCATGTCTCTGTTCCATGTCTCTGTTCCGTGTCTCTGTCTGTCTCCGTTCCGTGTTTGACTCTATGTCTGTCTCCGTTCCCAGGTCCACTCGGACCCGTTCCATGTCTCTGTTCCATGTCTCTGTTCCGTGTCTCTGTCTGTCTCCGTTCCGTGTTTGACTCTATGTCTGTCTCCGTTCCCAGGTCAACTCGGACCCGTTCCGTGTCTCTGTCTGTCTCTGTTCCTTGTCTCTGTGTCTCCGTTCCGTGTCTGATTCTCTGTCCGTCTCCGCTCCCAGGTCCACTCGGACCCGTTCCGTGTGGAGTTCGACTCGCGCCCGGTGGTGATCGAGCACCCGCAGACGGCGCAGCGCTGCCATCCCATTGGCCGGCCGCTCAGACTGCGCTGCAAGGCCTTCTGCCGCAGACAGGTCAAGGTGAGGCCCTCTCCGGCCGGGTGGCGGGACTGGGGAATCGGTACGGGCTCACGGCCACGGCGGCGAGAGCGCGCTCCTGCCGGGCCGTGGGGTTCAGGAGCCGTGCTGTGTTATGTTGTGCCATGCTGTGCTGTAGCCTGTACTGTGTTGTACCATGCCGTGCTGTGCTGTGCTGTGCCGTTCTGACCCCGGGCCCGCCGTCGTCAGGTGGTGTGGCGCCACTCTGTGCAGGACGCCGACTCTGGCCGGGACGAGGTGGTACCCTGCAGTCAGGTGATGACGGAGCCGCAGCCGGCCGCCGGTCTGGTCACCTCGGAGGTGCGGCTGACGCCCGCCGAGCGCGACGTGCGCCGCCACTGCGGCGTCACCTGCGAGCTCCTCGCCGAGGGGGACTTCGAGAACAGGTGGGACGCGGCTGAGCGGCGGGGGGGGGGGCGGATTCATCAGGGGTTTGTTTCTTGAGAAAACCTTCGGACATTGTCTGCGTCGTAATACATATGACGTGATAAGCTGACTTATTTTATAGCTGCATATTGCATATAAACAGCTTGTTTCCACTCACTGCCGTTCTGAGCAGTTTGTCCGCTGTTTGACAGTTTCACCCAGAGCCTGCCGGCCCGGTTCAGAGTCGTGTACCCGGCGCACTCCAAAATGGCGCTTATCATCGGAAACTCCAACTATCATCACCTGGAGAAACTCCAGGAGGTACGTACCGAAACCCGGGGAACCCCAGGAGGTACCGAAACCCGGGGGAACTGCTCAATTATAAAGCCCTGGAGGAGATCTAAGAACATAGGAGGTGGTACCTAGGAGGTGCGTACCGCGTACCAGGACGCACCCCTACCGACCGACTAGCGGCCGTGGACGTTACTGAGAGCGGCCTGATCGAGCGGAGACGGCGGCGCCGAGTGCCGACCTCTGAGCGTCGCCCCCCTCCCCCACCCTCCCCAGGTGGGGCAGGACGTGGCCGACTTTGAGGCGGCCATGCGCAGGCTCGGGTTCGGCACCCTGGTCGCCATGGACCTGACCACCGAGCGCTCGCGGCGCGCGGTGGAGTACTTTGCCCGCGTGGCGGCGCCGGACGCCTACCTGGCCGTGCTGGTGGCCGGACACGGGTTCACCTACCAGCGGCGTGACTACCTGGCGCCCGTGGACCACCCGGCGCTGGACAGCGGCACCGGCGTGCACCCCAGCAGGTACGGGACAGCGGTACAGGGGTGCACCCCAGCAGGCACTCCCTCGGGAGCAGCGGTGCCGCTCCAAGGGAGCAGCCCGCATGAGATAAAGGTGCCTGTCCAGCCCGGAGTGGGGGTTGCGGCGTGGAGGAGAAGGATTTCAGTATCCTGAGGATGTAAACGACGGAACGGAGCAGTTACTATCGATAGATATCAGCTTTAGCTCACTTCTGCGCCGACAGAATATGTCTCTGAAGTTAGTTCCCTGACCGCTAACAGATGTCTCTGACGTTAGTTTCCTACCCCGCTAACAGGTGTCTCTGACGTTAGTTCGCCATCCCTCCGACAGATGTCTCTGACGTTAGTTCGCCAGCCCTCCGACAGGTGTCTCTGACGTTAGTTCGCCATCCCTCCGACAGGTGTCTCTCGATGCTGGACGACATCGAGGACCGCCTGCAGCGCACGTCGCCCAAGCAGCTGCTCATCTGCGGCGACATGTGTCGCACCATGAACGACGCGTGCGCCACGGCCGAGGCGGCGGCGGCGGCGGGCGCTCCAGGCGCGCCGGCCGGCCAGCCGCCCCGCTCGGCCGCCAACGTGGTCCGCCTGTTCTCCACACAGGTACGGCCGGACGGACGGAACGCGACCAACGCTTCGGACCAGAGACATTGACAGACTCAGACCAGAAACGGGAGGTAGAACGGACTCTGACCTGACGAACAGAGCGGACCATAGACGGGGATGAATGGAGTGAATCAGCCCAGCTCACCCACTGACCCGCTCCCCTCCCCCCCCCTACTCCAGATGGGCCATGAGGCGATGGACGACAGCAAGTTCATGCGCTGCCTGCTGGCCAACATTGAGCGCGACATCCCCGTCCAGGAGATGGGCGTACAGACGCTGCGCGCGCTGGGCTCCATCACTGATGGCGGGCCGGCCGCCGACCAGGTCAGGCGCTGACCCAGCTTACATAACTGCTTCTGAGGTCAGGTATTTTATAGAGTATCTGTTACCTCAGGGAACTGAGGCCAGACTCTGCAGCTAGAGCGAGCGTCCAGTTCGTCCCTTTTAGTGTAGCGGTACACAGCTGTCAGCCTGTCTTTCCCTCGCTCTTCTGTCTGTGTCCTTTTGCCGCTTCAAGCGTTCCCGTAGCTGCTCTAACGCAGCCTTTGATACACTGGCCCCGCGAACCCTTCCTGACCCCGTTTTAACCCCGTATACCCTCCCTCCCATGTCCCAGATTCAGCAGCACCCCATCATGGAGTTGTCTATGGCGGAGCACCGCAGTCTGCAGGACCCGGCCGACCACCGCACGGCGCTGGACGAACACTGCGAGCTCAACACGACCCTGGAGGTACGGCCGACACCCAGCGGACAGCCGCCGGGCCGCGCCGAGCTCCCAGCGGGGGTCTCCGCGACCGTAACGTTCGCGGTATCGTTTCTACTGTACTACCCTCTTTTCTGACCCATCTGCACTACCCGTGATTTCCGTAACAACGTGACCTCTCACTGACCTTTCTGCTGGAGGTCTCTCCATTTACCCCTGTGACCTTTATAGTGCATCCATTGAGACCTGCTGACCCCTGTATCGCTTCTCCTGATCGTGGATAACCTGTGGTATCTAAGCTCGTGACCCCTGATGACCTCAGCTACCCCTCCGTGACCCCTGGTGACCCCTCTGACCTCTGTACCCCTCCCCCTGCCCCCCGGCAGAAGCTGAACCTGCGGCTGGGCATCCGGTGCTCCAACTACGTGTGGGACAGCGAGCCGGAGCTGCTGCTCACCCTGCGACTCGACCCGTGCACGCCGTACTACGTCTGGAAGGTGCTGCCCCACCCGGACGGCCACCGCGGCCTGGTGAGTCAGAGGCACCGGCGCCGGGCGAGTCAGAGTCAAACCGGCAGAGTGAGTCACTCACCCCGTCAGGGTGAGTCAGAGTCACCCCGGTCTGATGAGTCCGTCACCGCGGCCGGGTGAGTCAACTGTCGGGTTTATAGATTTATGGATAGGGGCACGGGACCGATCGTTTTAGCAGCAATGCCAGCAGTTTATTCCATTCTGTAGCTGGTCGGGACACGTCCAGCACTGCTCAGTGACGCGCCCTCCTCTGCCCTCTCAGTCGTTTGCGCTCGAGAACAACTGCCGGTCGGGCGTCAGCTCGTGGCGTGTGACGGGTCTGCCGGCGTCCGGCGGCCGCGTCCGGCTGCAAACCATCATCGGCATCGGCTCTGCGGACCGGCGCGACCAGCCGGCCGGGTTCTTCCACCACCCGCCGCTGCTGCTGCAGCTGCACCCGTACCTGGGACTGGTCGCCGAGCCGGGCCCCGGCCTGCCGCCCGACACCAAGGTCTCCAACGCTGACCGGTAGTTCCCCCGACACACCCACACACGAGCGGTGGCCGCTGCCGCTGTGAGGTGTCTCCGAACCCAGCCCAGAGAACTGCCGGTCACAGAGACTGACCCGCTGTGCGGTCTGCACACTCGACAGCCGTCGTTCGTTTTCAGTACGGCACGGTGTGAGACACCCATCTGTCAGCGTGCCGTACGCGCGGTGTCCGCCCTCGCAGCGCGGTGCTTGGGCTGTCCGTTTTACAAACTGTGATGTTGATTGTGGTAACTGATAATTGTGCTTTATGCAGACGGCGCCAGGGTAAAGCGTCCCGCGTACCGCGTACTACGGGTGTCTCCTGGCTGCCGGCTGGAGGTCTAGAGGTAGTGGATTTGCCAAGATTGTTCACAGGCGTAGCTTGTAGGATTGGGAACGAGCTGATGTTGAGCTCAGCAATTTACGCGTGCTGCTTTATTTAGCTTTGCTTTACGGTGATATCGCTTTATGGCTTGTTATGATAGACAAGATGAACGTTTGCGCTGCGTGGCCCACCCACTGCAGTCGCTGTGGTCGCCAGGAGGGGGGAGGGGGTGATACCGTCGCTGTTGTCGCCAAGGAGGGGGGGGGGGGTGATACAGTCGCTGCTGTCGCCAGGGGAGGAGTCGATGTGGTCGCTGCGATCGCTGTCTACAGTTGATCTCGCTGTGTCGCCACCGCTGTATGATGGCGTTAGCGCCCGGTAGCTGGGGCTGTGTGTGATATGTTTCAGCGCCCATCCGCTTAAAAGTCCAGTCCCCCCCGTCAGTCCGCTCCAGTCCAGTCCGGCGCAGTCCTGAGGGACCGACGGATCAGACTGCCGTGCCAAATTACCCTGCTGGTCGGACTGACCCCACTCCCCATACCCTGTCCCACCAACCGTTCCCCGTCCCATTCTCACTCCGCCCCATCATACCATCCATAACCCCTTCGTCCAGCCCGTCCCACCGCCTTATCGTCCCATTCTCGTCCCATCGTGCCGTCCTCTCCTCTCACGGAGTGGCGCACCACACACCAGTCACCGGACGCTGATTGCTGGGGTTCGGGTCTGATATGTGTATTGATCGAACACAAAGGGATCACTAGGGCTGAAACCCCATCATCGGCCAACGTATAACAGGTGATACAGACTGTCATATTGTGTGATACCGCGGGACAGGATTGTAATACTATGATTGTTACCATCAGGCGTTTGTTACCACCATTTGTTACCGACGTTGTGTCTTTGGGGAAATTGTACGGGCTAGCCCCTATCGCTGGCGGCTCGCGCTGGCCAGCCGCTGAGTTAGGACGGCGGGGCAACTCGGCCTCACAGCAGAGTGTGTCCGCCAGTCTGCTAATTCGGCCTCACAGCAGAGCGTGTCCGCCAGTCTGCTAACTCGGCCTCACAGCAGAGCGTGTCCGCCAGTCTGCTAACTCGGCCTCACAGCAGTGTGTCGGCCAGTCCGCTCCTGGGTGCCGCCCGAGGGCTCAGCAATGATAGATATGTGCCTCAACGCGGGGCGGGTGTGTACTAATGACACGGCACATCTAACGGCGGACCAGCTGCCGCCGGCCCCACCTCACACTCATTAGCTCTGGTTGGATCTGATCACAGACAGGTGACTGGACCGGCGGGCGTGCACAGATCACACGGCAATCACTACTGGGTAACACACACACGCTCACACACGGCGCGCGGTGGGTACAAACAAACGGCGCAGACCCGGGCAGCGCTCCACATGGCTGTGATATGAGACAGGGCGGGGCTATACTCTGCGGGACCGCAGTAAGGGACTGGGTAGGTTGCGCCGCCCAGCCAGGGACAGCTAGCTCACCGCCTCGTTCGGCGACAGTTCGGAGTCGCCCCAGTCAGCGGTGTCGCACCCCGTCCCCGCCCGGTCCGCCGGCCGGAGCAGAGTCAGCAGAGTCGGCCGGACACGGCTGCTCGTCAGCGGCGTCCTCCGGGCCGGAGTCGCCGTCACCGCCGGCCGCGCCTGGGGCAGGGGGCGGCGTCAGGAGCACTGAGACACGGGGAGTACCTCCAGACTGGAGCTTACGATAATTAGAGCGCTGAGACACAACATCTATAGAACACAGCATCTTAAGAACAAAACATCTTTAGAACACAGTTTCTTTGAAACACAACTGACAAGTGAACAGAGGCCCGACTTTTCTGAAGAGTACAGGGAGGTTGGTCGGCGACTGATGGTCTCCACTACGGGGTTATCATCCTATTCCTAAGCAAGTAACAATCGGTTGTGGCATGCTCAGGACCCTAAAGCCCCGTCTCCACTGGCCCCGACTCCCACCGCTCAGCCGCTCCTGACCCCACTGACCGTCCTGCTCCTGCAGCTCTGCCTCCTGCTCCTGAGTCTGCTCTCCCTCCGGCGCCTCCTGCTCTGCCTCCGGCGCCTCCTGCTCTGCCCCGGTGTCCGGCTCGGCCGGTATCTCTCTGACGGGCGCGGTCAGCTGGTGGACGGCCACAGCCAGGACGGCGGCGGCCGCCAGCCAGAAGGCGCGGTACACGTTCAGCAGACAGAACAGGTAGACGGCCACGGCGGCCGTGTGCACCACAGCGGCCACAGCGCGGTAACCGGCCCTGTGAACGTACAGACCACGGTCAGACCACAGACCACAGCGGCCACAGCGCGGTAACCGGCTCTGTAAATATGCAGACCACAGTCAGACCACAGACCACAGTCTCACAGTCCACAGACCACATACTACATCACAACAGAGCAGAGACTACAGAACACAGACCAGGGTCAGAGACCAGAGACAAGACCCAGAGATCATAGAGGCCACAGACCACGGCGTCAGGTTGGACCACAGTGGCCACAACGCTGTGTAACCAGCACTGTAAACAGACCATAGACTGCAGTACAGTAATCATTACATGGCAACAGATCGGCCAGAAATTGCACACTACACAGTAAGTTAACAGATCAAAATTAGTGATCAATGATCAGCTTCCTATCAGCCCTCCCCCGTTTCACCCCAGGTGGAGCTATCTTCCCCCCCCCCCCTCCTCCATCCTCTACTCACAGGTCGAGCCGGGGCGCTGCGTCTCGCCAGAGGACGGCCCCGCAGTTACAGAGGACCAGCGCCGCCACCAGACTGGGGTCCTCGGGCAGCTGGGTGCTCTCACTGCAGAACGGGGGTCAGGTCAGGTCACAGGGAAGTGCTGCGTCACCACCAAAGATACAGTCCGACACCGAACGCACATCATCAGACCTAGATCGTCACTCCTCCCCCTCTATGTAATTGCAATCCGCGTGAAATCGACTGGCACCAGATGTAATCTCCCCTGAGCAGTTCAGCAAACTCAGTACACTGACCAGCCTGGCCCAGTGCCGCCCGCCCCGCGCCGTGGCGTTCCCGTGTTCACAGCAGAGCCCGTGAGTGGCACACCGGCAGACGCACATCCGTCCATCACCTGCGTATGACACCGGTGGATGCCCCTGGCACTGTCCATCGGTCCTTCACTGACCTACGCAGTGCGCGTCCTGGACCAGACGAGCAGGCAGTGTCCCTCCCCCGCATACACAGCCCGCCGGCCGGTTACTCTACTGACCTGCGCGTCCTGGACCAGACGAGCAGGCAGTATCCCCCTCCCCCGCATACACAGTCCGACGGCTGGCTACGCTACTGACCTGCGCGTCCTGGACCAGACGAGCAGGCAGGGCAGGTGGAACAGGGTGACCCAGAGCCAGACCAGAGCCAGCGTCACCGACGTGTACGCCTTGAGCGCCGCCAGCCGGCCGCCGCCCGATAGAACCTCCTCGTAACTCTGGAACACCTGTCCGTAACAGACACAACACAGCACTGTCACCGCCGGGTAACACCTATCGTAACTCTGGAACACCTGTCCGTAACAGACACACAGCACTGTCACCGCCGGGTAACACCTATCGTAACTCTGGAACACCTGTCCGTAACAGACACAACACAGCACTGTCACCGCCGGGTAACACCTATCGTAACTCTGGAACACCTGTCCGTAACAGACACAACACAGCACTGTCACCGCCGGGTAACACCTATCGTAACTCTGGAACACCTGTCCGTAACAGACACAACACAGCACTGTCACCGCCGGGTAACACCTATCGTAACTGGAACATCTGTCACCACAGACACAGCTAGGTTACGAAAATCAGTACCTGGCACCGACAATGACCTGAGACCCCCTGGCCTGGGTCTCCTGTGACCCCCTGTGCCCTGAGCTGACCTTGACGCAGGTGACGATCAGTCCGAGTCCGAGGGCGATCTCTCCGCACGAGGAGAGCGCCAGAGCGGAGAGAGCCACCGAGAGGATGACGGGGAACCGGGCGGCGCCGGCCACGGCCACCTCGGCCACCGCCTCGGAGCCGCCCACCGCGCGAGATACCAGTCTGGCAGGGAAGAAACGCAGAAAAAAAGTCAGTATACCAGCTTCAAAAACAACCAGAGAGTGTAAAAGGAAAGTGTAAAGGAACTCTAAAGCGTCCGTCTGAGCGAAGAGACACAGTTTAACAGCTAGAATGACCAGACGGGACTCTGAATCAGCGACACCGGTTTGTTAAATAACTGAAATTTTGGTGACACCGGTCACAGGGTCGGAACACACCGTCAGGAACACAAGCGTCCCAGACACCAGGCACAGAGACAGTCATCTGCCCGCTACGGGCTGCGGCGCTCCGACTACCATTCCGGAGCGCCGGGTGGGCAGCCACCTCAAACCTGACCACTACGCGTACCATCCCCTTCCCACCGCACGAACTGAGTGCTGCACGATACAACGGTACAAAACAGGACAGGGAGGTGTTAAAATTGGGAAGACGCCTGCACGCCAAACGTAACTGCGATGCAAAAATATGACACGAGGTAATGAAGGGTAGTCATGGACAGCTGTAGAAAACAAAACTGGTTATTTTGTAACTAGGGAGACACAACGTTAGCAACTCCACAAATAAACCACAGCACACGTTAGTAACTCAGGAATTGAGTCACAGCACGCGTAACGCTAAATACCCAGGGAGACAAACCACAGCACACGTCAGTTAGTGCTTGATCAGCGTCACAGCACACGTTATCAATAGCCAGGCGGTCCGTTCCCGCCCCATACAGTCCACTGAGCGGGCTCCCCGGCCCAGCGCTGGGTCCGCCGGCCGGAGCTGTTAGTCAAGGGGCGTCTACTCCAGCTCGGCGCCGGATACACTCCACCGCCGGAGCTCTCCGTAAGCAGCACCTGACGGCCAGCTTGGCGGCGTAGCGCACAATGCGCGACCGACTCTGGAGACGCGGCAGGAACGGCAGCCACCGGGCCAGCGCCCCGCCGCCGGCGCCGCCGTCCGAGTCGTCATCGTCGTCATCACTGGACGGGCGGCGTCAGCAGGACCGTCAGCTTACTCAGTGACGTCAGCGGGACAGTCAGCTGGCTTAGTGACGTCATAAGGACAGGGACTGAGAAACTACACCCAGCGATGAAGGAACAGAGCTGTATGTACAGTGGATCTAGTTAGGATCTCCAGACGTAACTAGATGGCGTTGAGCCTTAGTCGAGTCCATGTCAAATTCAAGGGGAGGTCAGTACCGAGATGGGCCCGGTAGGGAGGTGGGGAGGGGCGAGTTCACGGCCGCGGGTGACCTGTCAAACAGCCCCGGCGCAGCTGGGCGCTGCCGTAGGCAAAGGACGCATTCCAGCCGGCTCGCTGTTCCAAATAGCGGTGGCGGGCCCGGCGGCCCGTAGCCTGGCTGCTTGGAAGGAAAGGATAAAGGCATGAGTTTGACGTGGTCGCTTCATCTATTGTCACCTATATGACGCACTCAAAGTACTGCATATGTGATGTTGGTAATCCATGATGCTATGGTAGGTATTATTGTTGGTAATGATTGCGATGTTGGTAATGCAGCTGGCAGTGGAATACTAGCGAATGCTCCGAGCGCCGAATAGCTCAAAGGATTAAGATTCTAAATATAGCCTGAAATTTTCATTGAAGATAATTCCAGCACCAGAAATATCCTTCACCAGTTTTGGACTGGCTGGTGTTTCTTGCGTAGAGCGCCTTTTGACAAATAATTGTCATGGCCGGCGATTTTTTTTGTATGACGGGTCACATCGGACTAAGGGCAAATTTAGTCGCTAAAAGCGGATGAGAAAAAGTGGACGAGTATCGCATTTTTGTGTATAAGGTTTCGAATTGAAAAACTAAGCCAAAATAAGTTAAACAATAAAAAATTCATAAGAATATATGACCCGAAACTAACTTCTGTTTTGTATGATCATGATGGGTGTAAGACCCCGGTCCATCCTGGTTCAACCCGGTCTAACGGGTGCTGGAAATGAGGCCGCTTTCTGGTCCCGGCGTTTTCTTCTCCGGGCGAGTTAATCCCGTCCAGCGTTTAGCCTTTCGAGACCCACTCAGGGTCGCGGCTGTTTTCGCCGCGCGCCCCCAGTCGAGATGCAAAGTTAATAGTCACACGAAGCTTATTTAGGGCCAGCCAAACCAGCCTAGTCTGGAGTCACTGTTAAATGTATGGATAAAGAAAAAGGTTTTGTAGAATCGATTAGTTTCGAAGTCGTATATTCAGGGGCTTCAAATAAAGTTCGTCGTGTGACTATCAACTTTGCATCTCGAATGGGCTGAGCGGCGAAAACAACCGCGGCCCTGAGAGGGTTCCGAAAGGCTAAGCGCTAAACGGGGCTAACCCACCCGGAGAATAAAACGCCGGGACCAGAAAGCGGCCTCATTTTCAGCACCTGGTTCGGCTCCCTCATTTACCTTCGGGCTTCCTCGTGACATTCACAGACGTCAGACATTCAACAAACAATTTTGGCGGAAACACTATCCAGCAAGCTGCGCAGGGGCGCAGGGTGACAGGTGTTGGTAGCGTTGGTGCTGGGTGATCTGTGTGCCGAGTGCGATATCGTGGGTTCGAGCCCCACTCGGCTCTGGTTTTATCTAGACACTAGCCAAAACCTTTCCTTTTACTGCAATACTGACAAGCACGGTGATTTGTCTTTCCCGATATCCTCTTACCGAAGTCAAAATTGTCGCACCTATATATTTATTTTAATGTTTTGCTGAGTTTCATGAATTTTCATTTTTTTATTTTTGGTCGTTTCTCTGGACCCATTTCAACTCGTGATTATTTTCGATCCGATAAAAACCCATCAAGGCTGAGCGTGCCAAATAATGAAAGAAATTATGCAACTGAATATAGATTTAGAAAAACCTTACACATCATGCAAGGATCGACTGAAAGTATAGGTCCTAGATTTCAATTATGATTGGTTAACATTTTTGCTGCAAGTTTGAGGCGTTGCCTTTCGCTTGCCCGTTTGTTTGAGATAGCTATTCCCTTCAGTTGCATTCTTGCTGGCTTCACATGAACAGGGTGGTGTTTCACCGGCGATCGCAGGACGCTGCTATTACTACGTGTCAAATTGGGTTTCCATGGAGACGTCAACAGGCCCATTGCTCCAACACTACCACAAGTGTGACGTCAGCAGATATCACCGGTGAAACACCACCCGGGATACCACCATACCTGAGGGAGCGCACCCGCAACCAGCATCCCCTCCCCTCAGCCGCGGCGCAGTGGCGGGCGGCCCACTCCCGGCGCTACGCACGCTCCACGCCGCGATAGCAGCGCGTCACCCCCCCCCCCTCCCTCCTTCCCCCACAATGACCGGTGACCTCGCTCCCCTCGGGAGTTGGACTCGCCCTACCCCGACCGTAGCGCCACGTGGTGGCTCTGGAGATCTTAAATAGACCCACTGTACGCAGACATTTCGGTAACGCTTGGAGACGGAATGAGGGAAAAGGGGTGTCCGGGATCATGAATGGCACTGGAAAGATGCTTCCGAATACAAATAACGACATTGCACCAAAAGAACGAATATGCCAGAGATACGCACTCCAAACCACAAACCCCAAATAAAAGTGGCCCGAAGAAGCAGCACTTGTAAATAAACGAGCTGATTTTTTAGGCAGAGTCAGCATATAATGCACAGCGTAGATACGCCCCGGCGCGTTCAGGCACGCTACGAGCCCTGAGAGTAGGAGCACCGTGGGGTTACGTTCAGATAAGCCCCGGGCCCTGAGAGTGGGAGCCTCGCGGTGCTACGGTTCCGTCCGTCTCTCCCTACCTGCCGGTGACGCGGTGCACCAGTCCGCCGATGAAGGCCACCGCCGCCCATCCGACCAGTGACAGCAGCCAGACCACCGCCCAGGACACAAAGTACAGCAGGAACGGCAGCACGGAGCAGCTGAGACCGCGGGCGGCCAGCTGCGGCAGGTCGGCCGGCGGCAGGCGAGGCGACAGGAACGACCAGCTGGGGGAGACAGGACCGTCAGATACTGACAGATACAGACGGAGATACAGACACAGATGTCTGCAGCTGACGGGGTGCCATACCCGCCGACCTCCACACAGTTTAAACTCAGTCAGTCCTATTGTATGGATTGTGTATTTCGGTCTGACTCCACCTAAATATTGCATTTTTTTCTTAGTGAGCAGCTGAACGCTTAGACGTCAATTCATTTCCAAAAGAAAACTCGCCGCTCCTAGCGAAACTGCGGTGACCCGCGCTGACCCAGCGGTGACCGGTACTGACCCAGCGGTGACCGGTACTGACCCAGCGGTGACCGGTACTGACCCAGCGGTGACCGGTACTGACCCAGCGGTGACCGGTACTGACCCAGCGGTGACCGGTACTGACCCCGCGGTGACCGGTACTGACCCAGCGGTGACCGGTAGGTACTGACCCGAGTAGCGAGGTCAGCAGCTGAGAAGGCATCACCAGTTTGAGCGGCGTCAGTCGGAGCAGCGCGCCGTGCGTGGTGAGCGTCTGCCCGGCATCTGCGGCGCGCAGCTGCTCGGCCAGCGTCACCAGCGTGACCGACAGCACGGCCGGCACGAGCAGCGCGCCGAAATAGCGCGCCATCTGGCCCCACAGCTCCGGAAACGAGTTCTGCAGGCTGGCAGAGAGAGAGAGGACGGGTCAGAGGGGTCAGTCTAGGAGAGAGGCGACTCTATGGAGGTACCACCACGGTGGCAGTTCACAGAATCATAGTGCCGGAGTTCACCTTCTGGTGATGCTCCTAGTACGGCCAGACGTCCGATGGGGCTTTACAGTTATTCAGGCAGACGGTACTTAGACAGGTGATTTGACGGTGGACAACCACGGACCACCTCGACCAGCCATGGGTGGGAGGCCGGCGCTCCATTCTGTGTACACTGGCAAGCATGTGATCTTGGGTAGACAAACTCCGGATGTCATCTACTCTTTTAAAACTGCCGAACAGAGCTGATATTTCTACTATATTACAGCCGCATTCAGCTGCTGGTGACGCGTCCTCACCTGATTGAGTAGCGACAGGTGGGATCCAGGTGGGCCGTCACATACGGCAGGACGTCCGCGCTCAGGTTCACCGGCCGGGGAAACTGCAGCTTGGCAGCCACACTGGCTACCGTAGTACCGCTGCCAAATATATACACCAGTGAACACACACTGACGGGACTGGCGATCACACTGGGTGCCGTGGAGACTGGTGCCGCTGCAAGATATATACGCATCTATCAAGCCCGTGTGCGAAAAGAACACTGAGAATGTAATCAAGAAGATTAAATGTTAAAGAGTCGACCTCATAACTATGATACTGGGGTCCTGAAAATTTACATCATTCAGACAGCCAACATAATTGGAAGATGATCAGAAATGATCCTGCATCTATTAGATGAAGTCGACGAAATAAGACTTAGTGAGTAAGTAAGCATTATGCACGGGTTTACAAATAATGACGGTGTGATAGCGACAATTCTGATGACAATAACGTGAAATTCAACAACCCACCAGCTCACCACAAATGTCTCAGCGACGTGCACCAAAGCGCCCACCAGAATTATCATAGAAAAACAGCCAATGTCAGTTCCAAGGTGCCAAATGTTTGTGTTTAGCTATGTAACAATGCCGAAGGTGGTTATCGCTGTCTTCTACTCTTCTCCTTCCTCTCACAGCCTATGTAGACAGTGATCACATCCCCCACAGAACACACCGGTCCGGGCGTCGCGCCGTACCTACCTGGTCAGCACGTGCTGGGTCTGCTGCCCCCACGGCACGTGAAAGGAGAGACCCGACTGGCTGCTGAGACCGCAGGCAGCCGTCGGACGGAGGTACAGACGCACCGCCTGCCACGGCTCCGTCAGAGACTGGGGACAGGGGTCATCAGAGGTCATCACAGGTCACCAGAGGGCTGTTCACGGGCCCTGTGTGCGGTCGGAACGCACACAGCCTTCAAGCTCCGCCCACTGCGTCCCTACGTCAGCCTTCCGTCACCGCACACAGCGACCGCTGTGGCCGGTCGGGACTGGCCACAGCGGACCGTCCACCGCACGCAGCCGTGACGTCAGAGCCGCCTACCCATCCCCTACCCCCACGCCTGCTGGACGCACCGCACACACCGCACGCAGCAGTGTGCGGTGCCCGTGAACACCCCTCAGTGGTCACCAGAGATCAATACAAGTCACCAGAGGTCAGAGACATACGCACCGCCTGCCACGGGTCCTTCAGGGACTGGGGACAGGGGTCATCAGAGGTCATCAGAGGTCACAAGAGGTTACCAGAGGTCAACATAGGTCAAGACAGGTCACCAGAGGTCAAGACAGGTCACCAGAGGTCAACACAGGTCACCAGAGGTCATCAGAGGTCACTACAGGTTATCAGGTACAGACTGCCCCGGGCCCTTCAGGGACTGGGGACGGACGTTAGCAAATATGTCAGCGACAGGGCACAAACTGGGTCAATAATCAATAAGCCCTCACCTAGCACAGTATCTATTATATAACATAACTCAGCTGATCAGTTGCATAGGCCGACTAGCGAGTGTGTGAGCTTCACGAAGGGACGAAAACCCCGACCTACTCCCGAGTGCGCCCTGACCTGGCCTGTCTTCTTACTTAGTCCATCCCGACTAGGCCGGCAGGTTTTTTGGTCAGCGTATGACCTACGCTCAGCGACACTTTATACCTGACCCGACGTCCTCTGACCTACCTTCAGTGAGACGTTATAGCTGAGTGCGCCAGCCTGCGTCTCCGCCAGAAGCAGTTGCTGACTGAAGAAGGCGCGAAACGAGCTGAACGCGGGAACATCGGCCGTCAGCTGACGGTCGCTGTGGCGACTGACGTCACAGTCCACCGTCACCTGACGGAGGGGGACAGGGGAGGGCTGCCGTCAGCTGACGTCACAGTCCACCGTCACCTGACGGAGGGGGGGGGGGACAGGGGGGCTGCCGTCAGCTGGACGTCACAGTCCACCGTCACCTGACGGAGGGGGGGGGGGGGGCTGCCGTCAGCTGTCGTCACAGTCTACCGTTACCTGACGGAGGGGGATGACATCAGAACCAGTACAGTGGGTCAGAGCAGGGTTGGATTAAAGCCGGCTTAAATTGAATTTATGCCAGCCAGTGGTTTAAACCGGCTTAAACCGGCTTAAATTAATAAAAACCACCTTCAGTCAAAACATCTACTATAACTTATCTTGTGGGTCAGTGTACTCGTTGGTGACTGTGCAGAGTGCAGGAAGTCAATACCGTGTCATTTTGTATTATGTCAACATGTTGGCATGTGATTATGTTGACAATCTGGTCAGTAGCCACTAGGTAACTAAGCTAAAAAGCAAAGTAGGTATAAGGCATAAGCACATTCTATTCTTAACATTCGGTTTACCAGTTGAAAGTCTCACTTTATTTTACATGTAAAATGTAACTATTCTGACCAATCGTCTGGGGACTGGGCCAGTAACTTAAATATTTTTCATGGTATCACCCTTCCTGTGATTTTTTTAATTGCACAGGAAATAATTGTAACAACTCATCATTTATAAATCTTCTGGAATGTTCCTATGGTTTTTTCAGGTAGTGCATGTTGTTTTCTTAGTATAGCAGTGTCCCTAACTAATCACACTTATTATTGTTTTTACGTGAACTTTGGAGCCTATAATGGTTGCCGTGCTGTCAATTCCTTTGTTTAGTGTCACTGACTGCTTAAGCAATAGACAGTTCCCTAGTAAATAGGCAATGTTCTGTATGATAGTTTTTAGGCCTTACCATTCACTGATCCTTGCACCATGCATTTGGCATTAGGTCATGTTTGCTACAGCTTCTCATAAAATTGAAATTGGTTTCTTTATTGAACCTGTCTCCAAGACTTTTCATTCCATGAACCACCCATGTAAACAACTAGTTGTGTAAAACACTGCAAATCAAAATAAAGATTTGATACAGGGTGATACAGATCAATAATGAATGACATCAAGTTAACCCCCAGGGGAAAAAAACATTACAAGTTAGCATGTATAATTGAAAGGTGTGTATAGAAAATGTGAAGAGAAGAAGCAGTTTAACCCAAGTGATGTTACGACAAGTTAACGGAAGTGGCATTTATTATGTTGGTACATACTGGTTTAAACCGGGGTGGCTTAAATTAGTTTATGCCAGCCGGTTTAATCCATGGATTAAACCGGTTTAAACCGGCTGCTGGCATAAATTTGCCAACCCTGGGTCAGAGGACAATGACCGTCAGTACAGCGGGTTGGAAGACGACAAACAGGAGCTCAGGAGACTGACCACCAGAACTCTGCCGCCAGTACAGAGGGTCAGGAGATAACTGACCAGAAGACCGGCCAGGAGCTCAGGAGAGTCAGTGCAGCAGATAAGCATCAATCGATAGCTGGCGCCTAGCAGTACTTCAAAACCAGCGGAGTTACGATGACATAAAAATTAACGACGCATAATGTTAAAGTTGACCGTTTTGATTATGACTATTATAACCAGGCTCACCTTACTGTTTCACTTCGTACAGGATATCCGACCAGGACCGAGCAGACTCAGAGTCCCTGTGTGCCGACTCCGCCGCCTGGCGTACCGTGACGTCACGCTGACGTCACCCGGACCGGACCAGGGGAGTAGGATCGGCGGCCAGAGGACGGGGACCGGACGGGAGTCGGGTGGAGCGGTCCGGACCACCAACGGCACAGCAGCCGCTGGAAGAGTCGACCACAGAGACAGGACGCCGGTTATTGCAACAGATATCAGGGTGGGGTGATAGAAAGGACTGGGTTATTGGGGCAATCAATAGTACAGGTTTTATGGTTCGTTTGTAGCACATCTAATAAAAAGGGGCCCAGACAGACAGTCCTACGGAAAGAAATCAGGAGAGGAGGGAAAGGGGGCTGCACTGCTGAGCTCGGCTGAGCGAGGTATGGACCTTGCCACCCCATGACTGCCCATGGTATAGTCTCCCCCTCCCAAGAACCTGGTGACCCCCCACTGACCTGATGACCCCCCACTGACCTGATGACCCCCCACTGACCTGATGACCCCCCACTGACCTGATGACCCCCACTGACCCACTGACCTGCTCTGCGGCGGGCCGCACGATGACCACCACGTGAGTGTAGCCCCGCTCGTGGAGCCGCTCCAGGTCCAGACTGACGGAGCGACGGCGGCCCTGGAGGGAAGGCACCTGCTCCCCCAGGTGGCTCAGGTTGTCACCCTCCTCACTGACATCAGAGCACAGGGAATGGTGTCAGGACAGTGGCACTGATACATACTACAGGGGACCCGTGTCAGCGACAGTGACACATACAGGGCGCGCCCTAAATATGGGTAAAACGTAAGCACAGACACTGATATCAAACCAGACGCCGGTGTCAGGTGGGTGGTCTCTCAGTCTCTAAAGTGATTCCCTCCCTTTCCCTCTCTCCCTCCCTCCCTAAGAACTCACCACATCCTGACCCCCTTGTCCACCTTGCTGGCCACACAGGCCACCAGCCAGTCGCGGCTGGGCAGGTTCACCGTGCTGATTGTGGCGCGCTGGTATAGCGGGTTGTTCATCAGGCCGATCATCAGGTACGTGGGACGGCCAGACTCGCCGCGCGCTGCCGGGAGGGCACGGGGCGGGGGTCACGGTCAGAATAAAACAGAGGAGACGCACTTCTGTACACTGAGCATAGGTAGTATGGATAGCAAGGCACCAGCGTAAGGTCTATCTAACTTAAACAGTAAACAGCACTTCAACTAAAAACACAATATTGATTTGCAGAAGTTGAGCAGAGAAAATACAAAAAATGTACAATGAAGCCTCGCACAAACTGGAAACAATCGGCAAGATTGTTGTACTCAACACACCGACCTCCGACCAAATACAAAAGTGAATAAGTTACGGGTGAAGTAAATGTTAGTCACACGCATGATGGTCTGCGGTTTGCGTCCAGTTGCAATGCTCCGGTGAACAAAACTGGAGTCAAAAGATTATTAGTAGTTACTCATACCTATCTAAACCAAATTCACACAGCAAAGGAACAAACATACGTGGCTCCGTCAGTTAAAGCACTGCGGAACGGGTTTAACACGGATTAAAGATAAGCACCGTATACTAAAGAAATGCTACGGCCAACAAGAAAGCCGCCTAGCGGTGTCAGTGCGGGCTGCTGTTCAACTGCAGGTGTTAGCGGTCACACACAGATGTCGCCACCTGCGCCGTGGTTCTCGGGCCGCGCGGTAGGTGGCGCCAGCGGCACTCCAGTGCGGCGGGAGGGCTCTGAGCTGGCGGCCGACCATCGGCCGGTCGGCGGGGGAGGCCACCGGTCTCTGCTGGACCCGGGCCGGTCGCCGCCGGTCCCGGGCCGGTCCCCGCCGGACCCGGGCCGGTCCCCGCCGGACCCGGGCCGGTCCCCGCCGGACCAGGACCGGTCCCCGCCGGACCAGGGCTGGTCTCTGCTGGACCCGGACCGGTCCCCGCCGGACCAGGACCGCGGGCGGCGGCCCTCCGGTCTCCAGGGTCGAGTCGGAGTCGGAGTCGGAGTCGGAGTCGGAGTCGGAGTCGGCGGGCGGGTTGGAGACGGCAGAGACGGCGGTAGGACAGCCTCTTCACAGTCCATACAGAACCACGTGTGATCGGGGTGTGCGGTCGTGATAAGACGGTAACAACACAGCGTGGAGGCGTCGCATTGAAACGAGACAAAAGACGAGAAGAGTAGAAGACTAACGAGTTTATCAACGCACCGTAGAGTGAGTTCACACACACCTCACCAGTCGATACACAGATGCAATGTTTATGTCAGATCGACGAATACAGTGAGTTTTAACCCTGAAAATGAGTGCTTTGCGATGAGTGCAAATATGATCAAGTGTCAGCCTAAGTCCCGGGTCCGTACCTGCGGTGTAGCTCCACTGTCGGAGGGCGTATTGTTTCCACTCGCCGGCCGGGGGGTCTACTGTCTGTCTGTCTGTCTGCCCCCCCCCCCCTCCCCCCTGGGTCTTTACCTGCAGTGTGGCTCCACTGTCGGAGGGCGTACTGTTTCCACTCGCCGGCCGGGTCCAGCGGGACAGTGGCCGGGTGGAAGGCGTTCCGGTAGTGTTTTCCGTGGGTACGCTGCCGGAGCACAGACACAGTGTGCTCTCACTCAGCTCTGTATGTTCACTCGGTATCGATAACACTGTCACTCACAGTCATCGCAGAGACGGAGACAGACAGACAAAAACAGACGGAAGCAGACGACAGGCAGGCACAGCTCTGGCCGCAGACAGTGAAATGTTCACAGCCCTACTGGCCTACCTAGCTCCACTGCACCCCACCGTTCCGGGGCACTGGGCCAGCCGCCATTCCACCAACACAGCCGGAGCGGTGTCCCACAGAAGTGACCCCCTCACCTGCATAAAGTGGTGTCGGAGCACCACCGCCTCACCTGCACAAAGTGGTGCCGGAGGACTGCGCGGGCGGCGGCCGGGTCGGTGGTGATCTGGCGGGTGTCGGCGCTCACCAGGTCGAACAGGGCGCGCGCCATCACCAGCACCAGCTGGCGGCACCAGACGATGCACTGGTGGTCGGCCGACGCCCACACGCCCGGAACGGAGACCGTCTGGAAGGGACGGCGGTACTGGGGTCAGAGGAGCAGCGGGCAAAATAAGCAGCGAGCACACTTCTGAAACAATGATGTGAGGGTACGTACTAAGGTTCGATCGCGACTAAAACGACGTCAGTGGCACATACTATAACGTGGCTACTGGGATTGCACGGCCCTCTTTCATGGCGCTCTGCTAGCCGCTACTAGCGCGTTTTGGGGGCAGATGACGGCATAGATTGTGGTCGTACGTATGATGTCATGTGACTTGGGCCAAACAACGGCTCTTCATTAGTTCTTTTATAGTGTCAACTTCAACTACCAAGCTGATGACGCCACTCAGTATTAAAGCGTCCGAGTAGGGATAAATACGCGAAGGATCATTGACCTTTTCCTCGAACAAGTAAAAGCAAAGCCAAAAGTTATATTTAATACGGTGAGCTTTCGTCTACAAGCCTTCGTCAAACCGACAAAATGACAAGATACAAAATTCATGTACACATGCAACACTCTTGAACTGAATATTTAAGCTGCGGTTGTCGACACTCGTGTCTATTTCTGGAACAATCTTATCACTCCGCTAAAACACAAGTACACACAATCATATACACAAACATGTGATAAAGATATATGCACTAAACATTTTACAAATGATCTGAAGCCGGATTTCCTTACTTACTCTGAATTTTGCATAACAAAACTCCTCATCAACGTATGGCAGAGACAAAAACCATCCTTGCTCTTCTCACCTATGCAGTCAGCAGGTTTCTCTTTTTTGCCCTCCACGCCTGACCTCTTCTTAACCCGCGCCCCACTGGGGTCTGCGTATAACACGCCCTACTGGGGCGGGGGGGGGGGGGCTCTTCATAGCCCCCCTCCTAACTCCGAAACTACTGGGCCGATCGTCAAAATTCAAACGGCGTCTGATAGCCTCGGAAAAACTGTCGAACGAATCCTAATTTCATTGGCCTCGAGGTCACCGATGACGTCACAGGTCAGGTCAAAGTAAAAATTGACTTAGTGGCTCCAGTGGCGCAGTTGGTAAGGCGTCGGTTCTGTGGTCGGGAGGACCCGGGTTCGATCCCCGGTGCCGCCCGGCTTCCGGACTGGCGTCCCCAACTGTGTCACTGGGGGGTGGGGTGGGCTCCCGCCTTGCACCGTAGCCCTGAGGAGGAGCAGGAGCCCTCCCATAAATGGGAAAACATATCCCGTGTGGAGGACGAGGAATAAATAAATAAATAAATAAATAAATAAAATTATTAGCATTTTGGCTTGTTCACCTTTTGGGCTCTGGCCGCCGTCTTACGTGTCAGATCAGGCTCAATTTTTGTTTACACACTCGTGAACAGATGCTTTAAATACCCTGAGGGTACCAAACTTGTACTATGATTTTCAGGTCAGGGTCAGGTCATCACAGGTCACGGAAATATTATATCGTACGTCGGTCACGTGATAAATGTTTTATGGTCCATTTAGGCCACAGATTTCGAATTTGATGTCGTCTAAGTCATTCGAGGTCATTTTGAGTCGAGTTCAGCTTAGGTCAGGTCACTTTCAGGTCAAAAAAGGTCAAATTTTGAAGTTAAGATTTTTGAACAAAAAAGGTGTCTATTAGATGCAGTTTGAGCTCAGGAACACGATAGTGCTATTTATATTGATGTACGATGTCAAATACGTACTGAAAATTGATTGGAAAAATTAATAATTGAGAATTTTTTGCAATAATGCATATAACTTGGCCATTTTTGAAAATATTTAGCTAAAACTTGCTAGAGTAAGTCATAAGCATGCGTTCTATCACATATATTCCGTTTTTTTCGAAAAGTCAAAAAAAAAGAAAAAAATATGAAAAAAAAATTTGAATTTTACTTTATAAAACTTTCAAAATTTTGAAAATCCAAGATAGCAGTTTGATAGCGAAGTCTATTCTGAGTCATTTCATGCAAAGAAATTGGATCTAGCTTAAACACTGAGCTCTTGGGAGCGATTGCCGTGGTTCAATGTTTTGCGTCGAAATCGGCCGAACATGACGTCACTCTGACGTCATTTCCGGCCGACCTATGGTAGCTACGAAGTTCATATTTTGACAGAAGGTGTCAAATTGATGCAGCCGAAGGTACTGAAAGTTTGGCGTCGATACGTCAAGCGGTTCGGAAGTTATTGCAGAAAAACGGGAGGGGGGCTATGAATAGCCCCCCCCCCCCCCCCCCAGTGGGGCGCGAGTTGAAGCCTTTGGGAGAATTCTCTTTGGATACCCGCTATCAACTAGAAGCCCCCAGAGCTATCCTATACTTCTCTCTTTCCCTGTTTGAAGAATTCCTGATCGCACGGCTAAACTGATTCCTGGCAATGTTGTGCTTGGTCGCTGTTGGGTGGGCCGATTTGTAATGGAGGACAAATCCCTGAGTTCGTGGGATTAATGAAAAATTCAGTTTCAATCTTCGCCAAATTGTCGTCGCTGGTAACAGTAAGCAGCGTTTCTAAAAATGGCACCCCAGATTGTCCCCCGGAGTGTTCGAGGGTAAAACATAGGGTCGGATGCAGGGAGTTCAAATTGGCCACAAACTCTATGAGTGACTGCTGAGTGCTGACCATGCGTCCAAATCCCCGAGGAAAAGGTCAATGATCCCTCACCTATTCATACTCGCTGTTTTCCTCGCAAAAACACCTAACTCGATTAATATTTTAGAGCGTCCCAGTTTGTTAGTATCCCCATGGGAACCGAATGCACCACAAGACGTGTGCTAACAGCGTGCGGTGAAACAGGATCTCTGGAATGTGGACCAAGGCTTAGCCGGTCCCGTAGCTCAGTTGGTTAGAGCGTTGGACTCCGCGTGGTGAGAGCACGCGTTCCCGGTTATGACAGTCCGGGTACGAAGCGCGACGGGCGCTCGACATTTATGGGCCTCCTGACAGGTATGGTTGCGGTTGGTGGCAGGCCGTAGCCAGGCGAAGTCAGCGAGGGGACCGGCCGTGCGCGGCTTTGTGCGCACGTTAAAACTTTGGACACTAAATTCTGCCATAGAATCGGAATTGCGCGATCGGAGGGTAGAGGGCAGGGTCATCGCAACAAGCTACGCTTAGCGGTGGCTCTGTCCTTGTGAATCCTTCCCATCAAAAGGTTCGGACTAAATTTATAAAAAAAGGCTGTGACGTTATTGGCATTTCACTCAGAATGCTACTGTGATGTCGGAGGTCGTAATTAACTCACTGTCGCAGGTCGTAACTCACTCACGGCTGTGACATCAGGGCCTCGTTTCATAAAGCGAGTCCGTAACTTACGCCGGTTTTTTGTCTTGAATTGCAAGTGCATGTGAAGTGATGCCGATAGTTTGAATCGTTGAATTTATTTATCTTGCAAGCAAGAACAGAAGAGAGTAGGGGAAATAAATTTAGCGCTTGACATGCACTTGCAATACAAGACCAAAAACCGGCGTCAGCTACGCACTCGCTTTATGAAACGAGGCCCTGAAGTCGTAATTCACGCAAGGCTGTGATGTCCGAGCTCGTAATTCGCTCAATGTCGTAGGACGCAACTCACTCACTGTCGGCGGTCGTAACTCACTCACCACGGCTGTGATGTGGTCGTAACTCACTCACCACGGCTGTGATGTCGGCGGTCGTAGCACACTCACCACGGCTGTGATGTGGTCATAACACACTCACCACGGCTGTGATGTCGGAGCTGGGGTGCTGCGTCTGGTGCGGTCGGATCTGGACGTCTCTGTCTCCACCGGACAGCGAGACCACGGTCACAGCCGAGAGCGTGGTGTTGCGCCGCGCTGCCCAGAACGACTCCACCCAGCCGTAGTAGCTCACCATCGCCAGATCTGACGCCAGAGACACGGACGGTGAGTTTGTTGTCAGAGATTGGCCATGGTGGTATTTGTTCAGGCAGCGAGCGTTCGTATTCATATTGGTGGGATCCGACCACACTGTGCTATTACCGCCCACCCCTCCCACTCCCAAGTGAGCGACTCAACCAGACTGGTTTTTGATTCACCTTTTTTGGATCGATTCAATCATTGATTCATTTGATTTTTGTTTGATTCAATCACCGTTTGATTCCTTCAAAAAATTTGATGAATCGATTCCTTTTGATTCAGAGAAACAAAAAACAATAAAAGGAATGATTCACGTTTGATTCGGCCAATTTTTTTTTTGAATGATACTTTTTGGATTCAATTAAAAAATAAAATATACAAAATATCAGGGATAGTATTGTATTTGTTGTGTTCTTTTTGTTGTCATGTAATGGCAGTAGTGTTAATATTTGTTGATAAATGAACTATGATCGTTCACTTCAATTTTTTTAAGTTCATGAATCATTAATTTTTTTTTTATTCAATCAACCCTGATTCCCAATGCGTTTGATTCAATCATGGCTTGTGAATCAAAAAATCCTGACGGTGAATCAAACCTTTTTGATTCAACAAATTTTGTTTGATTCAATCCAATCGATTCAATCACAGATGAATCAAACACCAGTCTGAGTACATGTTACGCCCTTTCCTTTACTAACTGCGGTTTTATTGATGCTGTTCAAGATGTGCGGTTGGATGGACTTTGCTCAGGCGGTGTCAGGTCGCTGCCGCCCGGGCCGAGCTGTGTCCGGGAGGGCGGTGAGTCAGTGGTCGAGATGGACCGACGGTGTGAGGGTGTGCGGTAGTAAAATACAGTAACGACTACACTAACCGACTCTGAGCGGCGGCTCGGCGATGGGCGCTGCCAGCAGGAGGAGCACATTGACGGAGGCGGGGTCGAACCCGGGCAGCGCGAACAGACCGCGGGCCACCACACCGCCCTGGGGACATACAGAGGGAGCGGTCAGGTGGTACCGACAACACGAACAGGCCGCGGGCCACCACACCGCCCTGGGGACATACAGAGGGGCGGTCCGACGATCTAAAATATGAATGGAGAGAGCCTTGCGACGAGACGATGCATCGGCACACGGAGAATGGGGGGGGGGGGGTGATGTGGCTACAGGAAGCGATATGCGGAGACAATGTTCCGAGGCATCGCTAAGAGCGAGTGTAAAGGGTAAAACGAGACGGAACATACTCCGTATCATAACCCCAGCCAGACAGCTCATGTTCCAACTGATCTGCCATATCCGCTCGCCTCTCACCATGGAGTGTCCGACCAGAGCCACGGAGGCGGGCGGCGGCCCGGGGCCCCTGCCGTACAGCCGCAGCACGGCCCGCACGCAGGCGGCCACGAAGCGGGTCTGTTCTGCCAGCAGCCGGCCGTGGACGGCGCCCAGGTCCTCCGCCAGGTCCACCGTGAACACGTTGAGCGGGGTGCGCAGACGAGAGTCGACCGCCCGACGGTACGCCACCGACGCCAGCGAGCGCGCTGCGGGAGGCCAGAGGTTAGTGATGTGGGGAGGGCAGACTGCAGAGGTCAGAGGAGGTCACTGGGAGGTCAGTGGGGGAGAGGAGGGGTCAGTCAGAGCCCAGAGGTGAGGTCAGTCATGAGAGGTCAGGTCAGTGGGGAGGTCAGTCAGAGGTGAGGTCAGTCAGAGGTGGGGTGAGAGGTCAGGTCAGTGGGGGGGGGAGGTCAGTGATGAGATCAGTGAGAGGTGAGGTGAGAGGTCAGGTCAGTGGGGAGGTTAGTGGATATGAATGACAACAGAATGGTCATGTTGTGCATGAGTGTGTGAAAACATTTTTTATCAGAAGCACTGCTTCAATGTCAGCTAAGAAAGTCTCACAGAAGACAAAAACAGACAGACACAGACCCTGCTTGTAAGATCCTCCATTGCCAGGAATGAAGAGAACTGGCACACCATTGAATTTGCCATCTCGCAGCTGCTCAGTGTAGACTCCCTCGCCATAAGCATACAGCTTGTAGCGAGGATATTTCTGGGAGATGTTCTGCGGCAGCTGAATTCTCTGCAAAAAAAGCAATAGGACAATTAAAACACTGCAACTATATACCCCGGAATTGTAATACGAACACAGTTACCATAATGCCCAGTATCATGTTGCTAAGAGCAAGATGAACTACACACAATCCTCCAGGAAATCACAACCATATCCTGACCACCGTTTGATCATGTGTTGCATGAGAATGAGGCACTGAGCAAGTTCAGATGGAAAATATCTTGGATTAGTTCCACTGCAAAAAGTACCTTCAGTCAATGCAATCACAGATGACACGCAGTTGCTGTTGATGGCTTATAGGTCCAAGACAGCCTTGCAGCCTGTGCGTCCAAAGGAAACATGGCGTAGAAAATATTTCAACCTGATTTCAACCTTCAAAAAGTTCAACTTAAAGAAAAGTAACTTACCACAAATTGTGGGTATTCATACATGTATGTCAACGCACAGCCATTTTCTTCAAAACCGGTGAGATAATCGTATATCCCGTAAACAAAGCAAACAAACAAGATAATTGAAATGTAAATGGGAACTGCTGATGGCTTATTTGAGTCAGCCATCGTGAAAGAAAATATAAGACAGCATAGGCAGAAAATAATTTCCAAAAGCCAGTCGTAAACCGGGCATAAGTCACATATGCAACTGCACAGTCATCTTCCGTCAGCACCAGTCAGCACTCATTAGCCGGCTTCCAGTAGAAAATGTTCTATCTGTCCAACAGCAGAATCAGCGTTGACAGAGACTCTATTTTGCTGTTTCGGTCTACTTACGTTTATAAAAAAAACATTTTTAACATGAATAAATTAACATTTAATTGATCAAAACTGTATTTTAACCAATTTTTTGTATGAATAATTCTATAAACTGACACAATAACTTCAATCTATGCTTTAAACGTTGTTTCACAGAATTATTGCGTCATTTACTTCAAACAGTTTTTATTTCAGGCCTGCGTTCATTCAAAAACGGCGCGGATGCTATATATGCTGCTATTGCGAAAGAACAGTCATATCAGCTTGCCCTTGAGCTTGCCTATTAGTTGATTGCAAAGTGGATTCTTACAGAGGGAATTTGGGAGTAGGTTCCTATCCTCCTATATTTGGGACGCCGGTGAAAACAGGGCGCCGGAGGGCATATTAGTCACGTGATATTTGGAACTCATCCCCCTCCTTGGGCCTTCTAGATGCTAAACGTCACGTGTGAATTTCACGAACCTTGATCAAATCGCCCCAGGCGCCCTGTTTTCACCGTCGTCCTATATTTGCATTATGCCATATATTTGTTTGTATTGTATTGAACAATCATGAGCGATCCACATTCTGAAAGTGCGTGGCGATTATTTATGCCTTCCACCATTCAATTGTTCTGAATACACTTTCTC
This sequence comes from Amphibalanus amphitrite, assembly GCF_019059575.1. NCBI lineage: Eukaryota > Metazoa > Arthropoda > Thecostraca > Balanomorpha > Balanidae > Amphibalanus > Amphibalanus amphitrite. Next base: position 67,316 of record NW_024882036.1, read on the forward strand.
AATTTCAAAATTGATATGAGAGTGCTGAAGTACCTAACCTATATGGCATAGTGCCATCTGAGGGCTGTTCACGGGCCCTGTGTGCGGTCGGACCGCACACAGCCTCGAAGCTCCGCCCACTGCGTCCCTACGTCAGCCTTCAGTCACCGACACAGCGACTGCTGTGGCCGGTCGGGACTGGCCACAGCGGACCGTCCACCGCACGCAGCCGTGACGTCAGAGCCGCCTACCCATCCTTTACCCCCACGCCTGCTGGACGCACCGCACACACCGCACGCAGCAGTGTGCGGTGCCCGTGAACACCCCCCGGCCCCCTGGCCATGTCCTTAATCCAAATCACTAGAAATTTGCCACTTATTTGTATGCCATGTATGTTGGATGCTTGAGCCAAGCTGCTGCGCGCCCTAACTCTTCAACAATAACAACAGTATGCCATGCTTGTCCTACTTGTTTTAACATCTCATGCAAACAGGTGTCAAATATCCATACCAGTCAAAGATAAACATGACACTTTGTCATTTTCAGGCTGTATTTGAACCATTCCACTTTTCATCAAAGGCTACATAAATAAGATGAAAGAAGCATAATCTGAAGAATGCATTGTAGTTCAATTTATGTTGCAATATTATGAGGTTATTTATCAAATGGTACACACAGTGTAGCTTTATCGTCTACTAGTTCACTGTTCTACTGGTACCATCAGTAATTGTGGAAATGGCTTCATACTGGGTGATTTTAGTCATTGTTTTGGTCCATGTCGTGCTGTATGTAACGGACACAGTGCTCAAGGTAAGCCAGCTTGATGCTTAATTTTCTTTATTGTATACAAATCCCTTCACCTTGGAGATGCTGATGGGTTCCATTGCAATGGCAGTTCAATGGTTTCAGTTGAAGAGCAGATACTTTGTTTTGCTATATTTTATCATTGCAAATCCAGAGGCGCACTTAGCATCTATTAATCAAAATGATACCGTGATACACACACAATGATATGGAATATATGATGGAAAGATTAATCAAAATAAAGCTTGATGGATTGAAATCGCTCTGTAACTGTACACTTTGTCAACAACTGATCTTACTGGTAGCCTTTAGTTCGCAGCAACTCCAGCTTACTGGTGAGCGGTCCCCCGATTTCATTCCTCCCTGCCCCCGTTTTCAGTCCTGCCTGCACCTGCCGTACCTGAACCTGCTGGAGGCCTCCGGCGTCACGGTCCGTCCGCTGCAGCTCAAGTGGAGCACGCGCGCGCTGAACCGGCCGTTCCAGCGGTGGGGCGCTGGCGGCGGCCGACTGGCGCGGCTCTGGTTCTCGGCCGGGGTGTGGGTCACCTGCGCGCTGCTGGTGCCCTCCGTGCTGCTGCTGCTGCACACGGTACACTCACTGCTGAGACCGGCGGCCGCCGAGGGAGCGGCGGCCACCGCGGCGCCGCCCGCCTTTGTACTGGAGCCCGTGGTGAGTGGGGCGGGGAGCAGGAGAGAGCGGGAGAGAGGAACCGGAGTCCTGAGGGAGCGGGCAGGGAGGGTGGCGTCGGAAGCAATCCAAGCAACGTAACAATGGGACATATTTCGAGAAAATGCAGCACACTGACTGTCCGCAGTTTTATGCCATAAACTACAACGGTCGCCATGAGTACAGTCGATGCTTCAATATACCGTTTCGCCCCGTCTCCGGCCTATCGTTACCGGTGCTGTGGTGCATCACCCCGCCGTACTCTCCCCTCTCTGACGCCCCCCCCCCCTGGCCTCCGTCAGCTGCCGGGCGTGAACCTGCCGGCCGAGGACGTGCCCTACTATGTCATCACCCTGCTGGTGTGCAGCGTCTACCACGAGTGCGGACACGCCGTGGCCGCCGTCCGGTGAGCGCCGTCATTGATAGGGGTGCGGGAGAGCCTTTGTTAGGTCCGCCTAACAGGTCCGTCAGCCCTGTCTACCGATTAATGCCGCCTCCTTCTACCGAACTCGGCAGACGAGTCCATTTTATGTTCCGGGTCGAAGACTGAAAGTAATCAACATCTGCACGTCCTCCCCAGGTGTCTAGGAAGCGATGAGAGTGATATTTTCGCAGATAGTTTTTATTCGGTGGCTGTTTTATAGGAATAGGTCTGTCTGAGTGATGATATTTACCTTATTCAGCGCCATTAAAAAGTTAGCTAGTGGGGGCCGCTACCGGCTACAGCGTCTCGTTTTGGGTCCTCGCTGCCCGCCTGTCCCCGGTGGTAAATCCCCCACGACGCGCTGTCGGCTCCCGTCAGCCATTCCCTCACGTCCCCCCCCCGTCCCTGTCGGTCAGTGAGCAGGTGCGTGTGTTCGGCTCCGGCCTGCTGCTGGTGCTCGTGCTGCCGGCCGCGTTCGTGGACGTCTGCTCGGAGGCGCTCTCCGCGCTGCCGCCGCTCCGCCGACTGCGGGTGCTCTGCGCCGGCGTCTGGCACAACGTGGTGCTGTGCGCGGCGGCCGCCGCCCTGCTGGCCGCTCTGCCGCTGCTCACCGCGCCCCTGTACAGGGTCGGGCAGGGCGCCGTCGTCTACAGCGTATATCAGGTCAGTATAGCACAGAACGGAGGCGTCTACAGCGTCTATCAGGTCAGTAGCTGATCCCAGTTAATACACGAAGCGCGCCCTTCAACACACAGACGTGCTCGAGCCTGATGTCTATAAAATCTCTTAAATGATTCTGACATTTGCACCATTAAATACGCCGAGGTTACACCAATATCTTTCTCATTTATTGCACTTTTACCAGGTCTTCAAGGCACACACACAGTTGTACAACAACTATAAACACTCGCACTGTCTCTATGCGTCTCTGATCACTTCACGCACCCTCTCTACCCCTCTGCACGCACCCGCCCTTACCCCTCTCTGTCTGTTGGTGACGCTCTGGGCCGTGTTTGCAGGACTCTCCGCTGCACGGCGCCACCGGTCTGTCGGCCGGCGACCTGATGACGGCAGTGAACGAGTGCCCGGTCCGCTCGCGGCGCGACTGGCTCTCGTGTCTGGCGCGCGCAGCCTCCGAGCCGCAGACGGGCTACTGCGTCTCCACCGACCTCAGCGCCGCCTACGACGAGACCATACACCATCGTAAGTACCGGGATAGGCGGAAGAGACCATACACTAAAGTAAGTACCGTCCGGGATAGGCGGACGAGACCTTACACCATCGTAAGTGCCAGAGAACATGCATTATTGAGACAGAGACGATGCACCTCGTGCTTTCAATATTGTGACACATGAGGGTGACAGGTAGGAGGTTTGGACCATTTTTGAGCATTGTAAATGGGAAATGAGCGGATAGTTATATAGCACATGCTTAATTATGCAACTTCATACCGTGGGAATAACGTTGAAGGGAAGGGACACAGTGTGGCCAAATTGGTGATGTTGCGGGGAAAGTCACCCCCAATGAAAAGTATAATGACATCCTCAGAAATTTTGAAATTACATCATCACGACGTTTTTGTCGTGCAAGCATACCTAGTGTAGGAATAAAGACTAAAAATGTTCCAATGCACGATTCGCATCGTCATACTCGTACTGTCGCGCTTACATGTTGTTTTTTATACATCTTTAATGACAATATTTGAAGTTTTTTTTGTACTTTCCACCAGAACTTGACGTCAGGTATAGTTTTTCCACATTAGGTACCTGTAAAAACTGCACCTAAAATGAGGCTGTAGACGAGTTTTTTTCTAAAATAGTGACATCCTCATACGACTTTTTATACATCCTCCCCCTAACGCTTAACCAATTTGGCCACACTGAAGGGACAACACCTTTTCACCCTTTGATTCCAAATATCTCGCTGCGTAAGAGTAACTGAGTGACCATCTAAATATTATTATTTTTAAATAAACGATCGAGAACTGCGTCTTTCATTTAATCACGTCAATGGAAACAAATATCTGCAGCGCTTTACCCCGATTTGTTCTTGGTGAGGGTGTTCAGCTACTGACGCTCTTCAGCAACCTCACCATCCTCACGATCCCCCTCCTTCCGTTGCAGCGTACGCGCGGGACGACACTGGCCTGGTGGAGTGCTGCGACGCCTCCAACAGCAGCTCGCACCTGTGTTTCGAGTTTGTCGGCGACGACGGCACGCCAGACTGGACGGCGCCGCCGTTCTCGTGTCTGCCGGCGCGCGCCGTGCTCGACTCCGGCCCGGCGCGCTGCCAGACCACGGCCTCGTGCGGCGAGCCGGCGCGCTGTTTCCGTCCGGCGCTGGAGCCGGCCGTACGGCTGCTCTCGCTGCGGCGGCGTGCCGGGCCGGCCGTGCTGTTCCTGGGCGCGCCGGGCACAGTGTTCGCGGACGCGGCGGTGTCCGACCACGAGCCGCGCTGGTGGCCGCTGCCGGCCGCCGCGCCGCGCCGCCTCCAGACGCTGGCGCACTACGTGCTCTCCTTCTCAGCGGCGCTGGCGGTGCTGAACGTGGTGCCCTGCTTCGCGCTGGACGGCCAGTGGATCTGGGCGGCGCTGCTGGAGGCGGCGCTCGGCGGCCGCGTCTCCCGCCGGAGGAGAGCCACCATCGAGCGGGTCGGGGTGCTGGGCGGGTCGGCGCTGCTGGCCGCCAACGTGGTGCTCGGGCTGCGCAGCGTCTTCAGGGCGGCCTGAGGTCAGCGGTTAGTGAACCACGAGTCCTTGTGGTGCTTTCTGAGAAGAATTCGTGGAGGCGTTGTTAGAGTTATACTCCGGGTGCTTCCTCGTCGCAATAAGTGATGGTAGGGCATTACGTCACGTAAACTATGCACTGTCATTTCGCCAGGCACCAATCGGGTGGCAAAGCTGATTATGCTTCAATGATGCACTGTGGCCCTTCGCCATTTATACTCATAACACACTTTATGGGTGTGATTTCCTGCTTCCTCCTGTCAATTATAACCTCTGCTGTGATGGGGTGATATAGAAGTGATCTCATATTTGAAATACGGCGCGCTTCAATGCACTTTCGTTGATTGGAATGCTTCAGGCAGCTGTTGGCCGGACTGCAAGCGCTTGGAGATCGCTATTTGTTAGATAGCCTTCTAGCCGCTGTTAGGATTGTCACTTGTCAGTTCAAGCCGACTGCCGATTGTCGTTGACCCGTCATAGACCCGTACCGACAACACCGGTTATGCCACTGCACGCGGTCAAACAGGGTCCGCATGACACTCGACTCCGCGAGCCGGCGTTTTAGCTCTTCAACTGCGAGTCCCCGCGGGTAATGTGCATTGTGCATGCACTGGCATGCACGGTTGTTAGTGCGTGGTGTGCAGTGTGCGTACAGTGGATGATATCCGTGCATTGTTACATAAAGCACAAATATACTTTTTGCGAATTTATATTTTTGGGACAGTCTGCTTCTTCCTGGGTTCGTGGGGATATGGCGGATTTTCACCGATCGACCTACGCGCGAGCGACATAGTTATTGGGCGACTGGGGCCCTCATAGCGATTCAAGAGTTGATACGAAACTGCAAAACATCCATAACCTGACTCACCAAAGTAGATTCAAGTAGTAGATGAACAGGAGCAACAGTTGAGATGGCTGCTACAAACTTGTCAGGATGATGCAAGATTCATTGCTTGTTGGAGCTCTTTGAATGTCTTTTTGCCACAAGCTAAATGCTGTTTGATGAGTGCCTGTAATAAAACAACAGGTCTGGTACTTTTCTCATCACCCTCAACAATAGTTAAGGTGAATTTAGCCTATTTGACTGCAATAAGCACAGTGTAAGCATTGATCACACTCCTCCCACACTTTGTTTTGCTGATAATTCAAGAATGAATCATTGCAAGGTGATCACATCCCTGGTTGCAGAGATGCTTTCTGTTAGCTTTACTTTGAACATATTAAAGTGCAATATTTCAGTACAACATATTGGTGACTAGCGATGGTACATTGTGGCTCACCTCATCTTGAACAGACCGATGCAGCTCAAACTCTTCTCGGACCCATGCCTTCATTGTGGCCCTGTCCTGTTCTGGGACTGATTTGATGGACCTCAGAATGGACCTGTAGAGAGTCAGGACTTCCTGCCGCAGCATGAACTGAAAATAAAGATGGATCCTAAATGAGGTGATAGGACTGCAAATTCGGAACCTGCTAGGCGCTAGCATAACAATATAATAAATAGGTACCAAATAATCTAGCCAGCTTTCCAAGAGGCCAAACAGCACATTTAATTTTCAATGTTTCAAACAGTCAAAAGACAAAATTGAGGGCATACTCAGACTTTGTGCTGAAAAAGTAGGCCATTTATCCTGAAGCATATCGATGGTGCATTACAATATTTGGTGATCTAATGACATACCTTTTTCAAGCTCATTGCATTGTTGATTGACCTCATTTTTTAGTTGGATACTTGATAAAAAAGAAAATGTCCCGGTCTGCCTCTGTAAGACTTCAGGTTCAGGCACCACTTCACATCTTTTCACCCCTCGGTCTCTTGTGCATTTGACATCAATCGTATGTAGATTCAGTAGCCAGGCCGTTATTACCAGCTCAAGCTTAGGTCAATTCAATTACTGTCACGATTTAAGTACTTTTTAGCTTATTTTCTTCGAAAATACTGGAAAATACATCCCTACTGGTCCAACACAGCGCAGAGCGCGCAATACAACCAAGAAAACAACACTGCGCAACTAATCGACGATAGAGCGCCAGAAATGTCACACCCACAATTACCCAAGAGTATTAAAAATAGTTTCTGTGACAAGGTATCCCAACTTTCTACAAAAGTAGCGCTTAACATATTACAATGAAAATATAAATACTAAAATCAAAAATAAAAAACAATTTTACCTGAGGCCGACCAGACGCGATGCACCCATTTCATACAACACGCCGCTGCCTGTGGGTGGTAGGTACTCGACCCCGTCAGGTCTGAGACGGGTTGTTAGCCCACCAGGGGTGTCAGGTGAGGTCACAGGTCGGGTCAGGGCCCAGGTTTGAGGTCGGGACCCAGGTCAGGTCAGGGACACTCGAGTCATGAGTCAGGTTTGAGGTCGGGACACAGGTCACAAGTCAGGTCAGAGTGAGGTCACAGGTCGGGCCATGAGTCAGGTCAGAGTGAGGGCACAGGTCAGGTCAGAGTGAGGTCACAGGTCGGGCCATGAGTCAGGTCAGAGTGAGGTCACAGGTCGGGCCATGAGTCAGGTCATAGAGAGGGCACAGGTCAGTTCAGGATTCAGGGCAGAGGAGAGAGCGAAGGTCAGCGGTCAGGTCCATGGTGTTTTGGTGAGGTCAGATGTCAGGTCAGAGGAGAGGATTCAGGTCCCAGTAAGGCCGCAATCGATAAGACATTCACAGATGACGCGGGCGATGCAGGTATTTATTGTGTTGATCAAGCAAGAATATCCCGATAGGAGAAAAAGTAATATTTTGCGTTCGTAACGATTCGAAGCCATAATTTCCTGACGAAGATTTTTAACAGTTGCCGCCGAAACTTCTTTCTGACAAAATGAAAACTGAAAATATTACAAAGGCAAAACGGAAAAAAGCAAATGACGATTTAGATTTGCGAGTCAAAGCCTTCGTCCATTCAGTGTTCCGCGGCAGGTGCCTCGTGACATTATCGCCCTAAGCTCACCCACTAGCCAGTCTCAGACTGACCGCTATCCGCGCCGCCGTCCCCCTCCCCCTTTGCACCCTCCCCGCCCGCCCCCTCCCCCGCCCCGCCGGCCGCTCCGTCCGACACCGTCTGCGCGGTGGCCCTCTGGTCAAACGACACTCTCCGCTGCACCGAGTCGGCGCTCCGCAGTCCGGAGCGCAGCGAGCTCGGCTGGGAGGCGGCTGGTGAGCCGCCGCCCCCGCCCTCCGCGGCCGGGTCGGCCGGCGAGCTCCCGCCGGCCGCCGGGGGCGCCGGGGTCTGCGGGGGCGCCGGTGTCTGTTCCCCTGGTGTCGGAGACTCCGCTCTCGTCTGGCTCTCCAGGCAGGGCGCGGCGCTGGCGCGGCGCCGCTCCGCCTCCGCCCGCCGGACGCTGGGGTCCATGAAGCCCTCGCTCTTGGCGTGCTGCCGCTGAGCTGCCGGCGCCGGGAGGTGGTGCTCCGGCTGAGGCCGGTCCGGTACCGCCGGCGCCGCCGGGGCAGCCCCGCTCCCCTCACTGCCTGCAGCCGGACCCCGGTCCTCAGCGATAGCCGCCTCGCTGCACGTATCGCGACGCTGCGCGGCGGTGGGCCGGCGGCGCCAGATGTCGGCGATCTCCCCGCCGCCCGACAGACCGTCCCCTGTCGGCCGGCCCGGGGTCACCGCTGTACCTCCGGCGCCCTCGCTGCGGGCGGCGCAGGGCGGCAGGACATCCGGCGCGGTCCGGGGGTCCCCGGACGGTGTGGAGCGGGAGGCCCTGGCCGGTCGGCCGCGCGCCGTGATGGGGCGCTGCGGCCGACCGCAGGCATTACCACTGGGCGGGCGGCCGGGACCGTCCTCCCGCAGCGGCACACAGCGCTGGTCGGACTCTGAGCAGACCAGCTCTGGGGAGAGGCAGCTGGGCTCCGGGGATAGCAGCTCCGAGGAACGCTGCTGTAACTCAGGGGATGTCGGCTCGTCATGGCGCTGCTCCGGCTCCGCCGATCCCGGCGAGTGTATGATGTCCGCCAGCAGCCGCTCCAACCGGCTGTCCTTGATGTTGGTGAACGGGTCGGGCGGCTCGGGCTGCCGCGCGCCCCGGGACGCCGAGCTGACCCGCGACCGGCTCCGGCCGTCCTCCGAGAGCGCCTCCCAGCAGCCGAGCTCGGCGTCCTCCAGGGCGTCCCGGAACGCCTCAGACGTCAGCGCCTCCTCCACCAGCTTCTTCCTATCCACCTCCATCATGCGCCGCTCGATGTCGAACACGGCCTTCATCTCGTGGATGCGCCGCATCCCGGCCCGCTCGTGCTGCGCCAGCTCCTCCTGCCGCTCATCCAGCTCCTGGAGCGCCTCCTGGACACGCCGCTCCTCCTTCTCCTGACGCTCGACACGCTCCACCAGGAACTGCCACTCCTCCTGGAGTCTCCTCCTCTCCTCCCGGATCCGCTGACACTCCTCCTCGATCACGGCATTGATGATTTTCTCCTCCTGCTCGCGGAGTTCGTTGCGCTGGAGGATCTGGAGTCCCTCAGTCACCCACCACTCCTCCAGCTGCTCCAGGTGGCGGCGCGTCCCCTCCAGCCGGATCCGGTCCTCCTCCAGCCTCTCGCCTTCCTCCTCCAGACGCTGTTTCTGCTCCTCGATCAGCGCCCGCTCCCGCAGCAGGCTCTTACCGCCCGGTGAGCGCTTCCTCTTCTTGCGGCGTCTCTTTTTTAGGCGCGCGCGGCGCTGCACCTTCTCGGCGGAGAGCTGTCCCTCGGAGGGAGGCGTGACCAGCTCCAGCGCGAAGGCGGCGTACGTGTCCTCGGCGTTGACGATGCTGCCCTTCCGGGCGCCGTGTACGGGGATCCTCTGGCCGCGCAGCGTGAACTCCGGCTCGATGAAGCAGTGTCGGTAGACGATCCTCCTACCGAACTGGTCCTGCGTCTCCCGCTGGCAGCGCGCCATGTCGAACGCCCGCCGGCCGCCGGGGGAGGTGACCGGCCGTCGGCGGCTGCGCGGCCGGCGGCGGGCCGACGCCGAGCGCGCCGCCGGCTGCGCAGAGCCCCGCGAGTGAGAGCACGGCTCGGCGCCGCCGGCGCGGGCCGGGCTGCGGTCGCTGTGCGCGCTCTTGTCGCGCGACCAGTGCGCCTCGCCGGGCGGCGGCCGACCTGTCTTCTCATACAGGGTGCGGTCCCAGTCGTTGTACAGGTACGAGGAGGAGCGCCGGTCGGTGGGCGCCGACTCGTCCTTCACTATCTTCACTCCGCGACTGGCCGCCGACTGTGTGCCGCGCGGCGGGGCGGACGCTGCGCCCTCCCGCTGCTCCCGCTCCGGAGAGGGCGGCGCAGCTGTCGGAGTGAACACTCCCGACTCCTGAGTGTTGAGAGTTGCGCCGGGAGCCTGTACGGGAGCCTGCTCCGCTGAACTGGCTCCGCGGGAGTCCGGAGTCTCCTGTTTCACTACCGGCTCCTCCTTGACAGCAGTCTCTGTCGGCTCGCTGGTCTCGCTCTTAGTCGTGCTGTCCTGCGCGGGAGGCTCGGCGGGGCCTGGCGCCGGGCGGGTGGCTCCCGAGTCCCCTGCCTTCACCGCGCCAGAGCCGGAGCCAGTGACGCTGCTCCGGGCCATCATATCTTTCAGACTGGCGCCGGCAGCGGCGCTCAGCGACGACAGCCGCTCGGTGAGGCCCGACGGCAGGTCGGCCGCCGACCCGCCGCCGCGGGACGCCGAGCCCCGCGCCGCCGCCGACCCCACCCGCGGGACGGCGGCCGGCTCCGGCGGCGGCTCCGGCGGCGGCTCCGCGGGCTCCGTCTGCGGCTCCGACTCCGGGACGGTGTCAGCCGGAGCCGGCGGGTCGGCCGGCGGGACTGGGTCCGACTGTGAGGGTGTCTGCTGAACGGACACCTTGCTCGCCACCGCAGAGCCATCCCCCACGCCGTCAGGGTTGGATGGGTCAGTGGGGTTTTCGGCCGCCGGAGCAGCAGATTTATCCTCCTCCGTTTTGGCGGCGTTTTCACTGGAGGCGTCCTGTTTCGATGAGGATATTGTTGGTTTTGAGGCCGATTCGTTTGGACTCTCCTCGCTTTCAGCTGCCATTTTGATTTAAAGCGAAAGATATAATAAAAAGTACCAAAATGAGCGATCCTCTATTTACACGGCATTTTTTACAGAAAAGACTATGCCACTTATTCGTTATGTAAGACTGAATCAATGTCGTAGATCATCAAAGAAAAGAACATTTTGGCCGGCGCAAATGTCTACGTAAATTTAATGGTTATGCTGCACAGAAATTTGACTCTTTTTACAATAATTTGTTATATGTTTTTAAAAAGCAGCACACCTCGACTAATTTGGAACTGAAAAGGTAAGTTTCTTGATTTTTAAAGCCGACATACGCCAGGGTATACCAAAAGACACCTCTGAAGGAAAGAGCCCGAAATACAAAGCGTCCGATAGTGTTCAAATCCGACAGCAAGCGAAATCTGCGGCGTTCAGAAATTGTTACAAGTATATTCATAAGCACACCGCATAACACTAGCAATAATAGATACCTAACCCAGAGGCGGATCCAGCTCAGGTTTTTTTTTGGGGGGGGGGGCAAACCATAACAATTTATCGATTCTTTCCATGCCTCGTCCATAGGCGTAATGTTAACCCGCGCCCCGTAGGGCTACCGGCGGACCCTACCATCCGTAGGGGGGGGGGGGGGGGGGCGTTTCGGCCCCCCCCTAAGATCTCGGAAAGTTACCGGCCGATTTTCAAAATTCAAACGGCGTTCGATAGCCCCACCCGGGAACTACCTTGTGACCAAATTTCATTGACCTAGGTCAAACCGATGACGTCACAGGTCAGGTCAAAGGTCAGATTTTCACCGTTCACAGGCAATTCAAGAAATGTGCTGTGAAAGCGAGTAAATTGGTAATTTGTTGAAAACCATCGATGGTACATTGTTCGCCAAACACATACTTTGCTATCTGAGGTCACTGATACCAGGTCAGGTCACAGCGAGGTCAGGTCACCGGGGTCACAATATGAATGTGTCGTGTGATACATGTTTTATGGTCCATTTTACATGACAAATGCGATTATGTGGGTTAGGCAGCCTTTGGGGCCAGCCTAGGTCACGTTTTTGTGAAGGTCAGGTCAAGGTCAGGTCAAATTAGGTCAAATTTCAAAGTTGATATTTTTGCATAAAATGGGTATCGATTCGATGCAGCTCGTCACGGGGAGTCTAATGGTGGTCTTCGTTTTGCTCTACGAGTTCTACAATTGCCAAAAATTGAGTTTGAAAATTTGACGTCATCATTTTTGAACAGTTTTTTCGCTATAACTTGGCCAAAAAACGAGGTATCGATCTGAAATTTGGTATGTAGATAGAAGACGGTAGGCACTATCACATATATTCCGGTTTTTTTTCGAAACTCAAAAAAACTTTTTGGATTTTTTGGCGAATATATCCAAAAAAATGTTTTTTTTGATTTTTGGGGGTCAAAACTCAAAAATTTCAAAAATTCGAGATAGCAGTTTTGTAGCCCTGTCAATTCTACACCTTTTATGTCTGATCATTTTTCTGTATCTTCAAAGCTGTAGTCCTGACAGGTCTTCTCGCGAAGGTCTTTTTTCGGTCGAAAATGATAGAACATGACGTCACTCTGACGTCATTTGTGGCCAACCTATCATAGCCTCTGGAAAATTTTTGGTCACAATGTGTAAAATTGATGCCCGGAGGGGTCCTGAAAGTTTGGTGGCGATATCTCCAGCCGTTTAGGAGATATCGACCGAAAAGGACAGGGGGGGCCGTTTCGGCCCCCCCCCCTACGGGGCGCGGGTTAAAATTATGCCGTTGGGGGGGGGGCAAATGCCCATTTTGCCCCCCCCCCCCCTGGATCCGCCACTGACCTAACCAACGCAAAATGTTTCGTATGAAAACAACGATACGGTTAAAGGCGTCCCCGAAACGGTTGATGCCGACAAAATCGGCAGCATCGTAACATGTCGCACTTCACTGAACCCTACTGTATAAGTGTATAGTAATACCACCTAACCAATATATGTGTAAATCCCCGTATTGCACTGTTCTAATACCCCGTCATCAGATCAGCTATAATACCAATTACCATGCCAACGTACTGCTATAACGGCAAGTCGGCTCACGAACACAGCCGGTTACAGTGTGGCCCGTAGCCACACACAGCGCGCAGCCAAAGTTATAGCCACTTCCCACTACTCCCTGTTCAACGAACAGTAACAACTGCTGCACAGTCACAGTCACAGAGTCCCGTACCCCGTCCCGTCTGACTGTAGTACCCCCTCCGCCGTCCCTCGGGTTACCTCTACTGCGCCTCACACCACTCACATGTGCGCTCCGCGCCGGAGCCTCCAGGCCTCGCCGTCGCCGCTGCTGAGCGCCTCCCAGGCGGCGCGCGCGGCTCCCGCGCGGGTGAACCCCACCACCCGCGAGTCGGGCGTCAGCTGAGCGCCGCGCGCCGCCGCCAGCTGGCGGACGCGCGCCTCCACGGCCGTCGGCTCCGGGGCGCCGGAGGGCAGCGTGTCCAGGTTACAGGCGACCTCGACACGGCCCCCGTGGACGAACGCCATCGCCTGAACGCCTGGATAGGAGGGGAAGGGTCAGACTCTATAGACTCCCCCCCCCCCCCCCCCCCACATATACATACACTGTTCAGGCTTCACCTCGACACTGAACGTCAGTGACTGAACGTCATCGGCTGAACGCCTGGACGGAGCCAAAGGCCGGTCAGACACTGCGATTTTCTACAACCCTGTACTCTCACTGACAGCTCACACACTGCCACCGCTTCAAGTCAGACTGAAATGGGAGTGTCTGTATTTTGTACCGTAGTCCCGGCCACGACCATCGCTGACATCAAATGACGGCAGGGTGGTTCGATCGACCGGTATATTGAAGCTTCATCGCCGCTGTCGGCACTTAGGACTTAGGAAAGAGACATTTCACTAAGTGACAGCGCATAACAACATCTCCTTCTGCTGTCCTGACGTCTCAGCTGTTTGTCCCTCCCTCAGTCGCGTCCCTCCGCTCCGTCCCTCACCTGGTCACCCCACTAGTGTGGCGGCCCTCCGTCCCTCCGCTCCGTCCCTCACCTGGTCACCCCACTAGTGTGGCGGCCCTCCGTCCCTCCGCTCCGTCCCTCCGCTCCGTCCCTCCGCTCCGTCCCTCCCCTGGCCACCCTCCTAGTGTGGCGGCCCTCCGTCCCTCCCCCGGCCACCCTCCTAGTGTGGCGGCCCTCCGTCCCTCCGCTCCGTCCCTCACCTGGCCACCCTCCTAGTGTGGCGGCCCTCCGTCCCTCCCCGTCCCTCACCTGGCCACCCTCCTAGTGTGGCGGCCCTCCGTCCCTCCCCGTCCCTCACCTGGCCACCCTCCTAGTGTGGCGGCCCTCCGTCCCTCCCTGTCCCTCACCTGGCATCCCGCCGGGCGCCGTGGCCCTCAGCTCGGCGGCGACCTCCCTGCCCACCGCCAGGTCGGCAGTGTCCAGGGTGACGTTGTAGTTGGTCATGTACGGAATGGCGCCAATTCCTGGAAGGAAACGACGCGCATATTCAGGACACATACAGGCAGGGAGCGACAAACAAACGTGCCTCCAAAACACAACGTATGAAGCTAAGAGCTTTTAACCATACTGGATTCATTGGCATGTTATGAACGTTTTACTGCATGAAGGGCGAATGACGGGCAGCCCTCGCCTGATGACTGTCCGATCCCATCTCTCTAGACTGACTGTCGGATCGCATCTGCGACCCCCAGCCACAGGTCGGGCGTCCCACTTCACTGACCTGTGACCCCCAGCCACAGGTCAGACGTCCCACTTCACTGACCTGTGACCCCCAGCCGCGGGTCAGACGTCCCTTAGACTGACCTGTGACCCCCAGCCGTGAGTCGGGCGTCCCTTAGACTGACCTGTGACCCCCCAGCCGCGGGTCGGGCGTCCCACTTCACTGACCTCTGACCCCCAGCCGCGGGTCGGGCGTCCCTCTTCACTGACCTGTGACCCCCAGCCGCGGGTCAGACGTGCCTCGGTCACTGACCTGTGACCCCCAGCCGCGGATCGGGCGTCCCCCCCCCCCACTGACCTGTGACCCCCAGCCGCGGGTCGGGCGTCCCCCCCCCCCACTGACCTGTGACCCCCAGCCGCGGGTCGGGCGTCCCCCCCCCACTGACCTGTGACCCCGAGCCGCGGGTCGGGCGTCCCTCTGTCGATCTCCGCTGCGACCGGCCGCCGCTGGAACCAGCCCACCTGTCTGCGGCGCAGCGGCAGCGAGCGGCGCAGAGGGTCCGCCTCGCCGAACCAGAAACAGGACGTGCCGGGCACCAGGGCGGTCAGCTGGTCACCGACCGCTGGAACAAACACAGTGTCACAACACACAAACAGGGCAGTCAGTTGCTCCCCAACCGTTGAAACAAACACAAACACTTTTACAAACACAAATACTGTCATAAACACAGACAGTAACCAGCCCGAACCAGGGCAGTCAGCTACTGCTAAGTGCTCTCATAAACAGAAACACACGTCATATGACGTCAAGAACGGTAACATCGGTCTACCTGCCGCCGCTTTACATACACTAGGTACTAGGTACTAGGTACTAGGTACTAGGTACTAGGTAGGTAGGTAGGTACTAAGCAGACCCATCACCGCAGCCCAGACGGTCCCATCCCACCGCTCCCGCTCACCGCGGGCCAGCCGGGCGCAGTCCTCCAGAGTGACGTCCTCGCTCAGCGGGTGGAAGGGCACCAGGTCCACGGCGCCCAGACACGGGTGGTTGCCGGCGTGGTGCCGCAGGTCCACCAGCTCACAGGCCTCGCGGCAGAGCGACAGCACGCCGGCGCCTGCGGCACAGGCAGCGGGGTGAACGGAGTGGGACGGACAACAGTGTAGTGTAGGCGAATGGGTGGAGTGAAACAAGTGAAACAATGAATGTAAACAGAAGAAATACTGGGATCAAAATGATGACAGCAGAATGAAACAACATGGTTGTCTAGAATGTCTAGATGATAAGTTATCAGACGCTTATTATAATAAAACGGAAGAGTGACGGATGCCCGGTGTACGATCCGTAACAAGAGTAGATGAACGATGCGGTGATCCCCGTGTCGCCCCGACCTACCGAGCGTGGCCAGCGGGCCGGCCACCGTGTACACGGTCCGGTCGTAGTCGGTGTCCGGGAACACGCTGAGCACGGTGACGGGCGCGCGCAGGCCGCCCCGCTCCGTCAGCCGGCGCGCCGCCGCGGCGTCCCACAGCGGCGAGCCAGCGGCGGCGCGCAGCGGAGCGGCCGCCAGCCGCGCCACGGCGGCCGGCCGGCGACCGCAGGAGACGTTCACCAGGCAGGCGGCCAGCTGCAGCCCCGACGGCGGCACCATGGCGCTGAGGGGCTAAGGGGGACGTGACGTGGGTACGGTGTAGAGTTCATGGGAACAATGAATAAGCATGAAATAATATTACATAACAGGATAATTTATATGGAATGTAAAATTTAGTTTTTGCACAAATTTGAAGCATTTATATTTCATTTGATGAGCTTGAATTCTATTTGTTATGACTTGGTACTATCAAAACCCTGTGTAATTAAACTATTGTTGGAACAACTGTTGTTAAAGCATTTAATAATGAACATATTATAGGTAAATCAAACAATTGTGCATCAACTCCATAGAGGAGAGAGGTTTAATTCATTTTTGGCATTGCTGCAACTTCAGATATATCCTTTTGAATGTTGACAACAATTAACTTTTCCACAGCTTATTTTCCATCCCGCAGGTCAAGGTTTGTCCTAGCAACACACAAAAATCAAAACATGGATTTTATTGATAAGGTATTATAGGTATTCATGATAAGAATTTAAGTTTAAGAAAATACCATCAATTTAAAGGTATAAAACTTAAAAGTGACCATAAAAACTTTGTTGCCTGTGCTTAAATTGTCTTTAAAAAATGTCAACAAATAATGTCCAATCTATGCCCTGCTTCAAAGGCACACTGCACTACAAGGTGACTCCTCAGGCTTTTCGTGCTATTACACTTCTGGCGTAGGTACCAAGGTAAATCTCAACAAACTTGGACGCAATTTAAGAAACCTGATGTTTCCATGAAAACCGAGTGTGATAAAAGCCTGCTGTAAAAGGGGGCTCAGGTCAATATTACCAATTATTATAAACAAGAGGCAGGCTAATGTTTAAACCGAAAAAATAAATAGCATTTATCGCATTTGCCCTGGGCGATAGGTATCTAACCACACCAACACCAGATACCAGCACTCACATTACACATGATTCAGTAGGCGGAACTATGGTCAAGCGTACCCATTTTCGGGAACGCATTTTCGTTCCCATGTTTGGGAACGATAAACCCAAATATGGGAACGCCATGTAGGCATTATTTAAAACAAGAAAAAGAACCGTTAAATGACGTCCAAAAAATATAAAACGATCGTGAACCGCCTGATATTTGTCTCAATATTGTTGGGAGAGAGTTTGATATTGTAAGGCCCATCGTAGTTTCAAATAATTCCCCTATTTCTAAAGCAGTCCATCATCCGGGCCGCGAGCCCAAATTTGGGAACGCTCTCGTACACTGGCGCTGCAAGCGTTCCTTATTATGGGAACGGCGTACCCAAAATTGGGAACGATTTCACCGACGCCTTTCAGGGGCTTTTTTCATTAACAAGCATCGCGTCCAACGCCGCAAATTATTGTTAACGCAACAATCATCAGATGACCTTTCCGGCAAGACCGTCGCATGTTTCGCCCGGTCTTCTGCGCTTTTATTCCCGTCGATCTCGCAGCGGGCACGCCCCCCTCTGCAGGATTACGTAATTCACAACGCTCAGCGATGTTCAACAAGGTCTTCCATACCTATATCCACCGTCCGTGCCGAGGGTGGAGACATGTCAAGCACCTGTCTGTTTATCACCGATAGTTGACGAGTACAAGGAAGTATCCAAAAATGGGAACGCTGAATATGTTACACCCTCAAAACACCTAGTCCCAATGAAAATCTAGTTTTTTCCTTTCTTAATGAGTGTAAGTGGCAAAAGGCCTGGTAGGATGGGCACGAGGAATGATCGAAATCAGCATAGAAATTATAAATAAGCCACACAGAGCGACCTATATAAGAGAAATTCCCACAAAACGATCATGCTTAGAAACACGGAAGACAAAAACCACGCTCATGACGCTCCTTATAAAACAACACTAAACAGCTAGCATCCAAATAAAATATGTCTTTCCGGGCTGATAAAATACAGCTGAATAATTTTCGACCACTTAAACTGAGTTTACAACAGTAGTTCGGTAAAATCACGCACGTTCTACGCGGTCGTCCGCCTCGACACCAAATGTCAACAATATTACCTCGGGACTGACCGCGTGTTCGGTTGCATATGTCAGTATCTGGTGTCGCTAGTATGAAACTTCATAACCAGGCGAAAATTATTATACTTGACCTCAAAATGTAAAAAACGCTTCATTTTCCTTAAAATTGCATGTTAAATGTAGTGTAACCCATGTTTTCACCATTCCGTCATTTCAAAAAATCATTAAAAATATCATTCGACGGTCAATTTCCTTGTTCAACGGTCAGATTAAAGATAATTTGATAGAGATTTAGTAGATACTTAAATTAGCGTGCACTTTTTTGAGACGTGATGCACTAATGAGTTTTAGTGGGCGAACGGCCGAAAAATTACCTTCCGTTCTCATAAATGGGAACGCCCGTTCCCATATTTGGGAACTCCGTTCCCAAAAATGGGAACGTTCCTATATTT
Source organism: Amphibalanus amphitrite (assembly GCF_019059575.1). Taxonomy (NCBI): domain Eukaryota; kingdom Metazoa; phylum Arthropoda; class Thecostraca; order Balanomorpha; family Balanidae; genus Amphibalanus; species Amphibalanus amphitrite. Next base: position 85,628 of record NW_024882036.1, read on the forward strand.
GGGTACTCATGACCATAGTTCCACCTACTGGATTATGATAGCCTGATGTTGAAATGAATTATGATGCCACAGTATATAGAGAACTATGATGCCTTGAATCCCGAAAGGTTGAAGCAACCTGTTCTATATCATTATCAATATACCCTGGACTGGAAGCAACAGCTACTTTTTTTCGCACTAGGTCGAATAAAAATAGAGCAAAGCCTTGGAGCAAAGAATACATACCGTGAGCACGTTCAAATATAAAGTCCATGGTCATCTGTTCGTAAATGAATTCATAATGCTGAATAGGCCAATGAAAGCGGCTATCACCATCCCAATAGCTTTGGTTGCCATAGCAGTTTCTAGATGAAATTACAAGTGAACTGTAATCTCTACAAATGAACAAAATATTTTGAATCATCTGCGCTGGTATACGCATTCTACACATGTCCGTCAATCTAACAGCAGTTTGATACAAGATACCTATAAGAAACGTTTGATATTCACGAATCTGCGAGTCTGATACTGCTGCCGCCTGGTGGCAATTTTATGTAACTACAGCTGTGAGGCGTTCGATGTAGAGGCGCTAGTGCTTCAGGCCCGTAATCGCCATGACTTAGTAGTCGGTAAAATCATATCGGCTGTCTATTTGAATTTGACGTGGTGTTAGTAGCGGCGGAACACCTTCGATTAAGGGGGGGGGGGGGGCACTGCCGACTTTTGGTCCCATTCTTTCCATGCGACGCCCATTGGCCATAGGGCTAATGTTAAAATGCCAAAATCAAAGGGGGGCGCGGTGCCCCTGTGCCTGTGCCCTCCCCGTTCCGCCGCCTATGCGTGGTGTGTGTGATCGTCTATTTGACGTAGTATATGTGACCCTCTATTTGACGTAGTATAGGTATGTGACCGTCTATTTCACGTCGTGTGTGTGACCGTCTATTTGACGTAGTAGGTACCTATATGTGACCGTCTATTTGACGTAGTATATACGTGACCGTCTATTTGACGTGTTGTGTGTGGCCGTCTATGGCGTGCTATATGTGACAGTAGACTGCATTTTGGCCGGAGCGAACACATGCTCGAGGCTGAGCTCAGCACAATGGCACGAGGCACTGTCCAACAGCCGTGTCACACCAACAACAGAGTGTGAGTCGCGTTTTCGCCATTCCGCGTCAGACCGTCGCCATCTGTTCACTATTGATTATTTTCACCGGGCGACTGTGCTCCGCCCGGGTATCATGATGTTCCCCTTCCAACCCCAGGCTCCCACTTCCGAAGCGGCTAGACGGACGCCTCCTAAGCACAGGCCAGAGTCCAGACCACGGGCGTACGTACGCTATCTATAAATAAACGTCCGTGGGCCAGACACATTCAACAAGCTAATTCGAGCACGGCACGTAGGTAGCACGGTCGCGATGGAAAAAACATGTGGCGAAGCAGTAAAACTGTGATGCAGCCTGATGACCTTTGGTGTGATAAAGGTATGCAGTCGTCTCTGCATATATCTTACCCTGGTGCATAATGCATGAGTGCTTGGGCCGTGTTTTAGGTCAACCTCAATGCCACGCTGCTCAAGAGATGCAGTGCAAGCACCTTTTTCGTCTTATAGGTGCGACTTCTGCGCAGCGAATAAAATACTTTATAACGGCCGCGACGTGCGGGGGGGGGGGGCGTTTCAACGCCCCCTCAGGTTTTTTAGCAAATGTCTATAACAAAAAGGCGGCGCGCAGCGCTGCCGTTTTTGGTACACCTGTTCATGCAACTTTTCCGCACATGTCGTGAAAATTTCACACCCGATTCGTTCAAGGTCAGGTCACCAGGTCACATCAAGTGACCTTACCTCAGAAAAACTTCAAAAGCTCGCTCTAGCTACACCGACTGATCGATCACTTTGAAACTTTCAGCTATTGATAAGAGTAGCAGTATGTATAAAATGCATAGGTATCTCGGATTTTTATATCTGTGACCTAACGTCAGATCAAATTTGCAACCTCTTCATTATGCCTAAGTCAATGTGAGAAAAATTGAAACGCGCCTCTTTTCGACGAATGTCGTTCAAAACCCACTCAAACATCACATAATAGGTAAAAATAACACACTGAATCGGAGACGTGCTAGAGCGGTGAAAACACGCCAGATGTGTTCAGCTCGACGATACGGATCGACTGATATGCAACATGACCCTTTCCAGTCAGGTCATGACCTTGACCTGAGGTCACATTTTCAAAATGACCCTTCAAGGTCAACGTATTGTTCATTCGACGCGTCTCGACGACAGGAACACAATACTGGCAAAACTAACCCGCGCCCTGGTGTGGGTCTGAGCCACCTTCGCCCTGGTGGGGGGGGCCAAAATGACCCCCCCCGTCTAACTCGAAAACGAAGAGGGCTAGGAAGACGCGGAAAAAAGCAAACGAAAGCCCATAACAAGTACGTTCGAAAGTATTTCGGTCATTTTTTCGCTAAGGTCAATATTGAGGTCGCTAGAGGTCATCATAGGTCAAATTTCAGTGTTTTCGGTGTTGCCGGACATATTCCGCTGTAGCTCGGAAACTAGAAGAGCTAGAGAGCCGCGGAAAAAAGCAATCGATAGCTCTTTTCAAGCTCTTTCGCCAAGGTTCGTCAGATTTGACCTCAGCTCAACGGTTTGGCCTACAGAGGTCATGCAAGGTCAACTTGGCAAATTTCGTTGAAAATGTTTTTAACTATAGCATGCATTCACGAGAAAATAGAGAAACGATTCATGCACCATCGTGCTTGGCTCGTCGAGACGCGTCGAATGATATATAGTTTGACCTCGAAAGGTCATTTTGAAAATTTGACCTCAGGTCAAGGTCATGACCTTACCGAAATAGGTCATGCTGCATATCATTCGATCCGCATTGACGAGACAAACACGATAAACGTCGAACGGAGTCTCTATCTCTATTCAATAACAAGTAAGTGCAGAAAAACCGCTGGTGACCTCTGGTGACCAGGGAGATGACCTAGCGTGACCTCAGCGAGGTCACAAGCAAATGGTTTCACATGGGCTGTGATTTGCTGACCCAAGACACTTCAATAACGAAATATAGGAACAATCACGCCCGATTTAGCTGAAAAACAACTACTTTTCGATTCTCCCATTGACTTATAATGGGGAGCAGCGATGACCTGACCTGACCTTAGGTCACATTTATAAAAAATCCGAGATAGCCATTTTGTAGAGCTGGGTGACATCTTCAAGTACTGTAAATTTTACATCGATCGGATAAAAGCTGTGCCTTTGAGAGAGCTTTGAACTTTTTTAGAGGTGGTGTCAGTTTTGGTGACCTTGTGACCTGACCTGACCTGACCCGAACCCCCAAAAAAAGGACATGATGTAAAAATGTTGAATAAACAGCTATACAAAGTTTCAGGGCGCTAACTCAAGTGGTTTCTGAGTTATCGCTGAAAAACCACAGGGGGGGGGGCCAAAATGGCCCCCCCCCCACCAGGGCGAAGGCTAATAGCGTGGCTCTCTTGAGTCAAAAGTTAGGTATTACCAAAACCTGAAAACGGCTACCTAACTATTTTTAGAGCTTTGCCCTCTGAAGGCTTAACCGTTGACCTGAGGTCAAATCTGAGAACAATAATCAGAAAAGTATGTAATAGGGCTATCAAATGCGCTTTTCCGCGGTCCTGAAAGCTCTTCTGATTCAAGTAGGTAAGCCGTTTGCAGTTCCCGAAGCAGTTGAAATGGACTAAATTTGACACTTGATGAACTCTGGCGATCTGACTTTTGGCCTGAGCCATACCTGAGCTAAAAGAAAATGACAAAAGCGTTTTCGTCATCCTATTTTTTACTCTCTTTGTATACCGCTTACCGCGTGCTTCTACATACGTGGCCCAGGGGCGGAGCCGAGTTAGACGGAGGAGGCGTGAAAACGTTCCTCCCCCCCCCCCACCACGACACGGAAAACTCAGGCCACCAGCACGGCGCGGGATGATTATCTCAGCCAGTAGACGGGGATTGCATCTGTTTTAATTTCTATTAAAAGAAAAATATGAAATCGATGTCGCCAAACATCCGCTGTTCTCTCCTTACGAAAAGTCACATACAACACAGCATTCAAGCGTGACAACATATCAACTGCACTCCCTCACACACCCACTGGTCCCTCGTTGGACCGAACCGTCCGTATCGGTGCTGGTCTCGGTGTCCTCTGTGACACTCGCTGCTGCGTTAGTGATTCCCACCTTTTCCTCCCGCCGGCTCCTCACGGCGTTACTGCTTCCCACCTTTTCCTCCCGCCGACTCCCGGCCAACAGCGCGAACCCAGCGTTGAGCAGCGCGGCGATCAGGGTGAGTCCCGCCAGTCCTGTCATCATCACCGGGTGAACCCGCTCCAGTCCACCACCACCCCGCCGAGCGGCGGGCCGACCACACTGCCCAGCGCGAACGACGTGCTCAGCACACTCGACACAAAGGCCTGGGTGACCAGGCCGTCCTCCAGTCCGACGCGGCGCCCCGCCGTCAGCATCAGCTGGAACGAGGGAATGTAGCCGCCGCCGAGCGCCGCCTCCATCAGCACCATGCCCAGGCCGAGCAGCCACCAGCGCGGCTGGAGACCGACCAGCAGCGGCGACGGCGGCGCCAGCAGCAGGCTGGCTGACACCACCAGCAGGCCCAGACCGATGAACACGTGCGGACGGCGCGCGCTCTCGGCCACACGCGCCCACACGTAGGCCGTGAGCGCGTACGCAGTCGTGGCGACGGTGAAGTAGAGTCCCAGCGTGGAGGGCGTGACGCCGAGCGCGCGGCCAGCGTACGGCGCCAGCGACGTGTCGAACGTGACGACGATGAAGGGGGTCATGAAGACGTTCAGCATACAGAGCCAGTTCTGCGGGCTCCTGCAGAAGGTGCGCACCATGGTGACGTAGGGGATGGACTGGCGCTCGCAGTTCTCCAGCGGAGGCAGCAGCCGGTGGATCAGAGCGGCCATCACCAGCAGGGTTCCGCCGGTGACGTAGAAGGGCAGTGAGAACCCGCCCAGCGTGTACAGGCCGCTGCCGATGGCCGGCCCCACCGACAGGCCCACCGAGGAGGCGGCGCTGCGCAGCGCCACCGCGCGGCTCGTGCGCGGCCCGAACTGACTGGCGATGATGGTGAGCGCGCAGCCAGAGACGGCCGCCGTGCCGGCCGCCTCGACCAGCCGCGCCAGCAGGCAGCCGGCCGCGAACAGGCGCGGCTCGGCGATGTGCTGCAGCGCGCCAAACACCACCGTTGAGGTGCCGGCGGCGGCCAGGCCGAGCGTGTAGAGCCGCGTGACGCCGACCGCGGGCGCCACCCGGCCCACCGCCGGGCTCAGCACCAGCTTGGCCAGCGCGTAGCAGCTGAAGACGGCGCTGATAGCGGTCTGGGAGAGTCCGCGGTCGGCCGCCTCCGCCGGGAAGAACGGGATCATCACGGCCGTCAGCGAGCCGTTCAGCAGGCTCACCAGTGTCAGCGCCGCCATCGTCTTCTTCTGAGTCAGCGTCAGCGGCGGGAGCTCGGCGCTTTCGAATGTCTGGTAAGTCTGGCTGTCCGTTTTACCAGCTACTGGCGGTGGTGGTTCTCCATCACTGGAGTTCCTTCTGCAGTCTCCGTTTGTGTTTTCGCTGTTATCTGTGGATCCATTTATCTGATTGCCGTCTTCGAGCGCTGTCGTCATTGTTTTATTCAGTCGGTGCGACCGGTGTCACAACCTAACGTTATTTGAATACCCAATGTTTCGCTAGTTGACTGTGTCTTGTTTGCTCACATCACTAACGCCATAACTGTGTCCGTTAGTAATATTTCATTAAGTTCAGCGCTGAAACTGGCTTATTATCACACTAAAGATGCTACTTCCAGCCTCATGGACATGCCACTTTGTCTTCGGGTTCTCAAAGACGAAAGGAAAACTTGCAAATATTTTAATGATTTCGACTCGTTTTCTTTGATATCGTTTCGTCACTCATGAAGATGAATGATCAAGCTGGCGCTATTGTCTATTTGCTTTACCTGCCAGCTACTCTCACCAATATAGGCATTTCCACACTCAGCGCCGCACTCACACGACCTTCTCGCACCTATAACCCATCCGCCCGCGCTGAGCTCGCTCTGCCAACTGAGCGTCTCATGGCGGCTGGTCAGGGGCCGGGACTGCCGACCGGCCGCGACACACGTGGTCGCGTCAGAGGGCCGCATAATGCATATCAATCGTACAGGGTGACGAACAGTTATTTGAAGTGCTATTGATGTTGGAAAAGGGCACAAACTCGTTTTCTACATAAAAGCGAAATAGTTCAAGCCAGTAGGTATATACCTAAATGTTCATCGCTCGATAAGAAATCAGAATGACTCCCAAATCAGAGAAAAAATTCCCCGATCGCTAGACAATGAGACAATACGAGTACAAATTCATGGATATTCATAGTAGCAAATCGTCATTACGGTCGTGGTGGCTTGAATAAGAGAATATTGTCAGCAATTGTATTACAATTTGGCAAAAAGAGGCTTCCTCAATGTCGACAAAACATGCATCAGACCTACATTAGCCGTCTTTTGCTTCCAACCAAAGGGCCTTAGAGCGCTGCCAATCAAACGCACGTCATATGAATGCTTCACGCCTAGCGTTGCACCGGTTGGCCGGAGGTGCCAGCGCAGCTCATTAGGTAAGTGCATCACCCGCCGTCACTGTGGAGAGGTCAGCTTTGTTCCGACTTTCAGTCCACCGTCACTGCAGCGAGGCCGCATTTACCAGAGAATCAACCGGCGCGCGCGACTTCGTCACCGTATTATTTCGATATTTCATGGACAAAGAGCTTTGAACAGTTGCTAAGCAAGGAGTTAAAAGGGCCTGAAACAAACAGCGAGCAAAGCCTCGACCAAACTTAAAACGGATGCTAGCCCATTATGTGGTGTGGATAAGTTTATGAATGCACTGCCGTGCAGGTTGTGAAAATCAATATGTGAATGACACCATGGGTGTAGGAGCGCCAAAAATATTGGTGAAGGATGCCACCTGAACCTTATGAAAAGGGACAGGACCTGGACCGTGCCAACCAACACGCACAGTGCAAGCGGGGGGGGGGGGGGGGGGGCGAATTTCGCCAACCCCTTGTTTTTCGCAGATATCTTACTATCATCCCATTAACGTCAAATTGTCAATGCCTACCTAAAATTGAATTGTGCATCTTGCCATGACAGCAAGATGTAAATCAGGGCCTCGGCTAAGGAATTTTGACTACTGGGGCAAATGGTCAAAGTGTGTTAACCCGCGCCCTGCTGGGAGGGGGGGGGGGAGGTTTTTGAACACCCACCCCCCTGCGGTTTTTCGCGGATATCTGAAAAACGGCGGCACCTTATCATCTATCAATTTTATACATTTTGTGAAAATTTCAGACCAGGGTCCTTCAAGGTCAGGTCACCAGGCCGCTACAAGTGACCTCACCTCATAAACACATCATAAAATGTTTCAATGTATGCCATAGCTACACCAAGTGACGGATCGCTTTGAAGCTTTCAGCAATTGATAAGTGCAACAGTATGTACAAAATTCAGAATTTTCATATCGGTGACCTAAGGTCGGGTCAATTTTGCGACTTCTCTAGGTATTATAAGTCAATGGGAGAAAATTCAAAACCGTCTTTTCGGACGAAAGTCATTCTAAACACTCTCAAACACTAAATTACAAGTAACTTTGACACACTGAACATGAAAACGGCACCCGTGACCCGTTTATGCCCCTAAGGTCATCTCAGGTCACGAATGGTATCTAACAGTTTTTTGCGACTAACTTTTGAAAGAGGCATGCTAGAGCGATGAAAACGTCTTATACATATATGTTCAGCTCGACGATACAGATCCACTAATATGCAACATGACAATGTCCGGTCAAATCACGACCTTGACCAGAGGTCAAATTTTTAAGTTGAACTTTCAATGTCAAATTATAGTTCATTCGATGCGTCTTGACAAGAGGAACACGATGTCGGTAAAAGAAAGCTCGTGCAAGGCTTGAGTCAAAAGTTATTGCAGAAAAACTGTTCCCGAAAAATCGTCTATTTTGGCAGTTTTTGCCCCCTGCAGGCAAAACCGTTGACGTTATGTCAAATCTGATAGGATTACTCAGAAAGGGCGTTAATAGGGCTATCGAATGCGCTTTTCCGTGGCGCTGTAGCTCTATTGGTTCCCGAGCTATGCGTTGGCTTCTTGGAAATTGTCGACATTCGACCTGAAAATCGGCGAAATTTTGCCTTTAATGACCTCTGGTGACCTGACCTTTGACCTGATCAAAAAAGTGACCGAAGTGATTTCGTCATTATTTTTGGCGCTCTTTCGAACGCCGCCTTCCGCGTATCGCTACGTGGCCCAGGAGCCGAGTTAGAAGGAGGGGGGGGGGTGTTCAAACACCCCCCCCCCCCAGCAGGGCGTGGAAATCCAGGACCCCCAGCCGGGCGCGGAAAAACAGACATTTGATCAACCGTCGAATCCAGTAGTTCTAAGCATAGGTAGGTGAAGACCCTCCCTTGCATTGTCCAAGATTGGTGAAGGATCCTTCACCAATCTGAAACTTTGGTGAAAGGTATCCTTCACCAAAGAGATACGTTGCTACACCTATGAATGACACAAAGCTCGGACGTTGTGCATGGTCCCAACATGACTGCCATAGCCACCGTGTGTCAGGCCCGGCCGAGCCGGTCGAGCCGGCGACACCCCACCTCACGGCCCCAGTCGACCGGCGCAGGCCGCACCGTGAGCACACTGTGTGTGTGCGCGTGTGTGCGTGTGTGATATCTCTGGGCTGTCACTGGGCCACGGTGAATGGTAGGTAATTGAAGATACTGTGTTGGAAGGGTCACAACTGAGACACAGTGAATGGTAGTGAGGAGGGTGTCATGTGTGCCGTCTGCGTTTATTTCGTAGATTATGTAAATGACAATATTTGCGCTTTGACTCAGAATAAGGTCCGTTTCTATATAGGAATTGAGAAAGTAGAGTCACTACCTACATAAATACAAGGAGGGAGGAAAGAAAGCAAATATAATTAAACGATTTGTCTCAGATACAGAGCGAGTGATGATATGAATGTGATGGCTCTACCCCTGTTAGTTGCCTGAGGTAAGCTATATTACATGGCTAGGGATACAAGTTGCAGCTGCGTGTTCACGTTTTCTCACATGACTTGGTATCGTCGATAAAACACCATCTATCCGTACATCACAGGGCGACACCGACCACAGGGTTCCAGACGCCATCAGTCTGACATGAGCCATGGAGCGCGTCGGATCGCTGGTCCGTCTCGGGAACTTTTCAGACGTGTACACCGAAGAGCTAAAGATCGCCAACTTCCACGTGAGTTTACCGAGAGTCATTTACATTGGCTGCGTCTTGTTGCTTTTACTGAGGCTGCTTTTTCAGCTTATCGACCAGTTAACCCGCGACCCACTGGGGTCTGCGTATAACACGCCCTACTGGGGGGCTCTCCATAGCCCCCCTCCTAACTCCGAAACTACTGGGCCGATCGTCAAAATTCGAATGGCGTCTGATAGCCCCGGAAAAACTGATGAGCGAAACCTAATTTCATTGACCTCGAGGTCACCGATGACGTCACAGGTCAGGTCAAAGTAAAAATTATTAGCATTTCGGCTTGTTCACATTTTGGGCTCTGGCCGCCGTCTTACAAGCCAGATCAGGCTCATTTTTGGTTTCCACACTCGTGAACAGATGCTCTGAATACCTTGAGGGTACCAAACTTTTACTTTGATATTCAGGTCAGGGTCAGGTAAATCACAGGTCACGGAAATATTATATCATGCGTCGGTCACGTGACACATGATTTATTGTCCATTTAGGCCGTAGATTTCGAATTTGATGTCGTCTGTGTCATTCGAGGTCATTTTGAGTCGAATTTAGCTTAGGTCAGGTCACTTTCAGGTCAAAAAAGGTCAAATTTTGAAGTTAAAATTTTTCAACAAAAAGATATCGATGCAGTTTGAGCTCAGGAGCACGATGGTGCTATTTATATTGGTGTACGATGTCAAATGCGTACTGAAAAATTGATTTGAAAAATAAATAATTGTGAATTTTTTGCAATAATGCGTATAACTTGGCCATTTTTGAAGATATTTAGCTAAAACTTGCTAGAGTTAGTCATAAGCATACGTTTTGTCACATATATTCCGGGGTTTTCGAAAAGTCAAAAACTTTTTGAAACAAATAAAAAAATATAAGTTTTGAATATTATTATATAAAATTTTCGAAATTTTCCAAATTTTGAAAATCCGAGATAGCAGTTTGATAGCGCAATTAATTCTGAGTCCTTACATGCAAAGAAATTGGATCTAGCTTAAAAACTAAGCTCTTGAGAGCGATTGCCGTGGTTCAATGTTTTGCGTCGAAATCGGCCGAACATGACGTCACTCTGACGTCATTTTCGGCCGACCTATGGCAGCTACGAAGTTCAAATTTTGACACAAGGTGTCAAATTGATGCAGCCGAAGGTAGGTACTGAAAGTTTGGCGTCGATACGTCAAGTGGTTTGGAAGTAATTGCAGAAAAACGGGAGGGGGGCTATGAATAGCCCCCCCCCACCCCCAGTGGGGCGCGGGTTAAAGGAAATAGTTCACTTTCACGAAATTATTTTTTTTGCAATGGATTTATGATTTTTTATGTTCAAAATGATCAGCAAAGAAAATAAAACCTATTTATAACAAAAGATTATTTTCTATATTTTGATAATAAGAAGAACTTTTCAGTTTCTGTAAGGCACAGGCGATCCAGTATGAAAAGAGCATGGGTCCCGAAAATTCTTCAGAAACTAGAGAAATGATCGCGGCCACCGGCATTTGGGCGATCTGCTGCTGCTGAATGTCCTTATTTATCAGTACGAGAATTTCTCTAGAGTTCTCGTAGATAATTTCTCTAGTTTCTGAAGAATTTTCGGTACCCATGCTCTTTTCATACTGGATGCGAATATATGCAAGGCACACATCCTCAACGCAAGACACCTTTTTCGGGACGAGAAATAGAATATCTTTGCCTAGGGTGATCGTTGGGCTGTAAAAGCTCCTGATTTATGCTCGTCTCAGCCCAGGCTACGGAACTGCTATTCCAGTTCAAAACCCATGTTAAAAAGTGAACTATTTCCTTTAAGTCTGGTGGACTGTCAGAACTCAGAGGCCTGGAGGCTGTTTGTTTACAGCTGGCTTTTCTGTATATTTTTGCTTGTTATAGTTGTTTTAAACAAGCTTTAGGTACAACAAAAAAAAAATGATTTTTTCCAGGACCCTCCGTTCCTCTATGTCGAGAAGATAGGTGAGGGCCGCTATAACTACAGCGGCTACCTGCTGGACCTGTGGGACGTCATGTGCCGCGAACTGAACGTGACGTACCGCATGCTGCCCCCCTCGCCCGGCGGATTCGGCGCCCTGCTGACCAACGGCACCTGGACGGGCATGGTGGGGGAGGTGGTCAGCCAGGTGGGTACTCAGAGCAGAGGTGGTGTATCAGGTGGGTATTCAGAGCAGAGGGTACGGCACCTGGACGGGCATGGTCGGGGAGGTGGTCAGCCAGGTGGGTATTCAGAGCAGAGGTGGTGTACCAGGTGGGTATTCAGAGCAGAGGGTACGGCACCTGGACGGGCATGGTGGGGGAGGTGGTCAGCCAGGTGGGTATTCAGAGCAGAGGGTGGGTATTCAGAGCAGAGGGTAGTGTACCAGGTGGGTATTCAGCGCAGCAGGTGGTGTACCAGGTGGGTAGACGGTGTTGAGCTCCGACCTCACAGTCCCACATGATCACAGTCCCACAGGGTCACAGTCCCACAGGGTCACAGTCCCACAGGATCACAGTCGCACAGGGTCACAGTCCCACATGGTCACAGTCCCACAGGGTCACAGTAACACAGGATCACAGTCGCACATGGTCACAGTCCCACATGATCACAGTCTCACAGGGTCAGTCCATTCCTGTAACTGAAACCCCTGTTTTTTAACTCTGTTTATTTAAATGTGTAAGCGTTTCACATGTCTACGGTTTAAATGAGCACCTGCAAAGATGACTTGATGACATAGGCTGCAAGATAATTTGATGTTATAAATAAGACGGTCATATTCACTGTAACGGACAGATTGCCAGGCTCCTAATCCATCAAAAGTGAGTGGTTTCATTCATTTCAACCCCAATGGGGCTCTTATTTAGGGCCTTAGGTGACCACTTAGTGATCAGCCGGTGACCGTTGCTTTGAAAAAAATGAACGAAGTCTTACATACATTAGCAGCGCTGAATAGTGACATCGGCTACCGAACCAGCCTTAATCTCCGTAGTCCGTGTACTCTGAATTATTTATAGACCGAAAGTGTCACCGTTAAAACTGTCTGAGTGTCCGAGAGCGATCATTATACAACACGCAGTGGGTCTGGTCTGGTATGAATAACAGATGACCTGCAAGGTGGCTAATACATGTTTCGACATCGCATGGGTGTCTCGGTCTCACTGTTGAGGATTTGTTACAATGCGCGACATTTTGTTTGGTGCGACGCTGTGACATTCTGTGATGCTTTTCCAGCGATTCATCTATCTGACTGAACATGCGCAATGTGTACATGGAACTGGAAGAACATGTGTCTGAGATCGTGTTAGTGAAGGATGTCAGTCTCAGAGCTTGTGCATGCCATTCTGACAGCGCGTGTTCATGTCATCCCGGGTGCCCCCCTCGTTCAGCGCGCGGACGTGGCGCTCTCGTGGCTGCACTACCGGCGGGACCGGGCCGCCGTCCTCGAGTACCTGGACATGGTGCCCGTCTTCAGCGCCAGCTACGACTTCTTCCTTCGCGCCGGCGAGCGGGACGCGCCGCAGCTGAGCGGCGACGTGTTCTCCTCACTGCTGCGGCCGCTGCACACGAACGTCTGGCTCCTGCTCCGTGAGTGACAACACAAACCGCGACAAATACCCACAAACATCAACAAACAGCGACAAACACTTGTGAACCTCTTTGCTGCGGCCGCTGCAACGCACGTCTGGCTGACACTGCGGGAATGACGAACACAAACACTGACAAACACTGACAAATAATGGCCAATACAAGCACCAGCAAACACCGGCTAATACAAATACTAACCAAAACTGACCAACACATATCAATGCGAACACAAAGACATATAAAACTCGGGTCAATAGAAACACCACTAAACAGCAGCAAACACCGCCAATAAACTGCATGTCCAGGCAAAAAGATAATAAATAAATAACGCATGCTCTCAGTCATGTGTCGCTTCACATGTACTGAGTCTTTGATAGTCATCAAACATGATTTTCCTCCTTTGTGCAAATGTTGAATTAAAGAAAACAAGCCCTCGAATGTATATGGCGTCGCAAACACACGTTCTTTTATGTGCTTCTGTAGTTCCGGCCAGCATAAACGACACTTCACCACAGTGCGCCATGAGTATAGCGAATGACAGCTGAATGAATAAGAAAAGGAGTGGCTTTTCACGCCATTAGCTTGATGAAATGTTGCATAAGCGCATACAGAATTCACATACTAGAGACTTGTAGCTGGTAAAAATGCAAAACAAGACGCAGGACAGTCTTCGAATGATCTGCGACGATGTGGGAATAAGCAGAAATTCACTGATTTGTGAGGTTTTACATGATGTGGCTGTTACGATGACACATCACGACTGTTGACATGCTCGATGTTGGCTGCAGTTTTACAATCGCAGAGACTTTCTTGACCGGTAATTTTGTCTTGGAAGTGCTGACACACATTTTTTCACTTTTATATTTCAAGTATTACAATTCTCATCTGCTGTCCTTGTTTCCGTTTCCTGTGCTGAGCATCCTGGTGCTGTTGGTGATTTACCGTTCATATTCTGCAGTGCTGAGTATCCTGGTGCTGTTGGTTATTTACCGTCCATGTTCTGCAGTGCTGAGCATCCTGGTGCTGTTGGTGATTTACCGTTCATGTTCTGCAGTGCTGAGCATCCTGGTGCTGTTGGTGATTTACCGTTCATGTTCTGCAGTGCTGAGTATGCTGGTGCTGTCTGTGGGCCTGACGCTGACGGTCCGTCTCAATCGGGGCCGCGGGGAGACGGAGAGCACGTGCCGCCAGTTCTCTCTGGGCTCCAGCGTCCTGGCCATCTTCATGACCGTCACCGGCCAGGGCTGGTCCGTTCTGCCGGCCTGCCTCTCGGCACGGACCGTCACCATCTCCAGCTGGGTCCTGGGTCAGTCCGAGAACCATCGTGTCCTCCCTCACGATGTTCAGCTGAATTGTCTCTGAGCTCGTGTCCTAGGTTACGATATACAGCTACAAAATGGCGCGGTATGCGGCGGCCGTTTCTAGCACTGACCAGCGTTGCGCCCCCGGACACAAAGGCACTTACTGAGCCATTTAAACGCTGATTCACCGACAATCTGAGCCGTCAGGGACACACTACTGCAGCGATAGACGATTCACAAATCACTACGGGCTACACAGCACCCGCTCATGAGCCGTGAACTTTTATTCCAGCGGTGAGACGGCATATAAATGCCTATGAACAATGTGTGGAGGTCGCCATTCTCGACACTATAGCAAGCACGATTAATTATTCAAAGCAGTCGTCACGCGTACAATGGCCATGTTTGCTGGCTTGGCCCGTTAACCCGCGCCGTGCTGGTGGCCTGAACTTTCCGCCGAGTGCTGGGGGGGGGGGGGGGCGTTTTCACGCCCCCCCCATCTAACTCGGCTCCTGGGCCACGTAGCGACACGCGGTAAGCGGCAATCGAAAGAGCGTCAAAAATAAGGACGAAAACACTTCGGTCATTTTTTGGGTCAGGTCAAAGGTCAGGTCACCAGAGGTCACCAAAGGTAAAATGTTGACTATTTCAACATTTTGGAAACTGCCAACGGCTATCTCGGGAACCGATAGAGCTACAGCGCCGCGGAAAAGCGCATTCGATAGCCCTTTTACAGACCTTTCTGAGTAATGTTCTCAGATTTGACCTCAGGTCAACGGTTTAGCCTCCAGAGGGCAAAAACTCCAAAAATAGCCGTTTTTACGAAAAATGTTTTTTCGTCAATAACTTTTGACTCATAAGCGCCATGACATTACTTTTGCCAGCATCGTGTTCCTCTCGTCGAGACGCGTCGAATGAACTATTTGTTGACCTTGAAAGGTCATTTTGAAAATTTGACCTCAGGTCAAGGTCATGACCTGACCGAAAAGGGTCATGTTGCATATCAGTCGATCCGTATCGTCGAGCTGAACACATCTGACGTGTTTTCACCGCTCTAGCACGTCTCTATCAAAAGTTATAGCCAAAAAACTGCTGGCGACCGTTCATGACCTGAGATGACCTCAGGGGCACACAGAGGGGTCACAGGTGCATTTTTCCTATTCAGTGTGTCATGTTTACCTATGAACCGATGTTTGAGAGCGTTTTGAACGATATTCGTCCAAAAGAGGCGCATTTCAATTTTCTCCCATTGACTTATAATGGAGAGGTCGCAAAATTGACCTGACCTTAGGTCACAGATATCAAAAATCCGAGATATACATTTTATACATACTGTTACTCATATCAATCGCTGAAAGTTTCAAAGTGATCGTTCAGTCGGTGTAGCTATAGCGAGCCTTTGAACTTTTTCTGAGGTAAGGTCACTTGACGTGACCTGGTGACCTGACCTTGAACGGCCTAGGTCTGAAATTTTCACAACATGTGCGGAAATGATGTAGGAACACGTGTACCAAAAACGGCGGCGCTGCGCGCCGCCGTTTTTGAGATATTCGCGAAAAACCTGAGGGGGGGGGGGCGTAAAAACGCCCCCCCCCAGCACGGCGCGGGTTAAAATGAGCGATGCTGACCGCAAGGCGCTATACGGGCGAGTTGGAATTGCGCTCCGGATTCCCTCAAACTCTTGTCACACGCAGAATACAAAAATGTTTATAACAATTGACTTCACAGTGCACATTGTGTAACTGCACAATAATAAACAACACCCATATCATCTAACAGTATTAACACGCGCAGTGGAAGGGTTGCGAGTACTACGCCCAGTGGAAGGGGGTGGCGGATGGCGCCCCCCCCTAAGATCTCAGCTCCCAGTGGAGCTAGTAAGACGAAATTTGGAGGGTAGGTGGGGGTTATAGGGAACTCTGTTGTGTGTGAATTTTATGACCCTAGGTCAATATATTCAAGGTCAAATGAGGTCAAATGTGGTCAAATCTGCCATATGGGCGACTTTTTTGCGTTTACACGCCGATAACTCAAAAGTTACCGGCCGATTTCCTTTTTTCTTTCGCTATACGAAAGAACAGACATTTGTGAGTGTGTATGGTGAATTTCTAGTTAATCAAATAATAAATATGGCAGTTAGAGGCCTGCTAAGGGTGAGATGTCGCAGACTGAAGCGGGATCGGCCGACGCGGGAAAAGCGGCAGTCACAATTTTGTGTTTGCACACTCATAACTCAAGTTTTTACCGGCCGATTTTCAAAATTCTTCGCCCATAAGATTGCCTGTACATTTCTTAGTCTTCTCACCAAATTTGACGCGAATCGAATATAATCAGCGGTAAGGAGCGCGATGTAAAGACGGAACCGTCCCGCCCCGGCACAGTGTACAGGGTGTCCCAAAAGTAAGGTCATCATTTGTTTTGGCCACACTGCCAAAAATACGCGATGGATAGATATAAATAGGACATCATATGAAAGAGCATTTTATAAATTTTTATTCTGACATACATATGAGTCAATACATTGGCTCGTAGCCCCACATTTGCTGCTTTTCTACATGGCTACCATTTCGGGCCGCGTGCATGAATAGACTACGTTTGACTTCCTCCACTATTCTGGAGCGATTCTCTGGTGAGATGCCGCCTATGTTTGCTCGAAGGGATCATCCTTTAGTTCTTCCCGGCTCGTTGGGTTGTCCTAAAAGACAATCTTTCTGTTGTGTATCCAGAGAATAAAAATATGAAGGTGTAACGTCAGGTGACCGCGGAGGCCATTCAATGGCGTTGCCCTGACTGAAAATTACGGGATCTCACATCCACTCTCGGAGACAATTGCATGATCTTCAGGACGGTGCAAGCATAGTCTCCATCCTGCTGAAACCACTGCTGGCTGATGGTGTCGGCACAGCTGCGTTGCGACGAGCGGAAGAACCACTGGGAGGACTCTCGGCCACCTATCTTGATTTACTGACACCCGATTCCCGCTGTCGTCCTCATGACCTCGAAGCACAGGTGGCTAAGTATACATGCCCTGTGCGTACATTATACCTTTTTTCTGACGTTTTACCGGTTGAGGCGAAACTATGCATGAGTTCAGAGATAGGGCGAGCTGCTAGGGTCTGCTTAGGGCCGAAAACTGGGCGGTATTTACCCTTTGTTTTAATGACGGACCCTCTCTAAGAGTTGAATTTCGACCTTCTCAGTTTTATGCCTACTGCTCGGTGTAGTTATGATCAAAAATGGTTTAAGCATGCAAGAAAATAATTTTATGGATGTACCTTGCACGTGTTAAAATTGGAAGTGATTCGGACTCTTGCTTCTCGAGATATTTAAGTTTTAAATCATGACCTTACTTTTGGGACACCCGGTACAATTCAGGCGGCGCGTAACGGCTAGCGCCGGCCGCCGCGATGTTTGACTTTACACCGCTATTACTAGAAAAGTTGCGAACCAATTTTCTTATTTCTTGCACGAGAAGATCCGCAATTCAATTCTGGACAGGTAGCCAAAATTTCACATTAATATTAGGTTTGCGGCGTGAGTTATTGGCGAAAAACAGGAGGGGTGGGCGAAATCCGCCCCCCCCTCGTTCCACTGCGCGTGTTAAAATAAAATTTCACTGTTTATGTGTAAATAGATGCCCGATGAGATGAGGGTCGCTTAGCGAAAGTTTCACTCGGGTGTATCACGGTCACAGCCCGAGAATAGTCGCAACAACAGCCGCTAGATGTCACCAGTTTCAAGCGCCTGATACATGCTGTGCCGCAGGGCTTGGTGTGTAGTTCTCAGAACGCTCGCTAGATGTCAGGGATGTCGACCGCCTGAATCATACTGTGCCGCAATGCACAAAGGCCTGCCGGCGCAGCAGTCCTGGCGAGCGACTTGTAGACAGACAAAACGGAAAGAGAGGAGATTGATGTTTGCATTTTGTGGATATTACAGCACTTCTAAAGAAACGGTTTTGAAATGAATTATCTGTCTAGAGATATCATTCTAATGTGCCATATTAACTTGCTTTCCGATTGGAGACCACATCGAAGGCTTCCGAATACGAACTCGTGCTCAGAGATCCAATCGACTGAGCAGTGAGCAGTCTCTCTCTCTCTCTCTCTCTCTCTCTCTCTCTCTCTCTCTCTCTCTCTCTCTCTCTCTCTCTCTCTCTCTCTCTCTCTCTCTCTCTCTCTCTCTCTCTCTCTCTCTCTCTCCCTCAGGTATTTTGATCAGTATCAACTACACGGCCAACCTGATGTCGTTTCTGACAGTCAGTCGGCCGGAGGCTCCCATCAGCAGCCTGGACGAGTTTTCCGCCCGGGACGACTGGACGTTCGCGATGGAGAGCGGTGTGGGCATCATAGGGGATTGGGCGGTAAGACGACGGGAGGGTGCCTGCATAGCTGCTTCTGACTAGCATGGATAGGTATGCTGAATTGTAACCGGTTGTTCAATGTCAAGGATTATTTTTGGTTCAATCATCCAGTTCAATTAAAGTTAAATAATTCAACAACCAACCATGAACGTGTATCGACTAATAAAAACTTCAATTGAATATTATTGGGGTTAATCTACTGAACCAGTAGTCAGTAGATGCGTTTCTATTGAACATGTAAATTTATATTTCATTCTGCAAAGGACGTTCCTTCATGCGTACCGTTGCCAATTTCCCAACGATGAGATGTTTCCATGGTAACCATCCGCGCCTCCTCTGCAGACGAGTCGCTTCCCCAGCGAAATGTCGCGTTTCCATGGTAACCATCCGCACCTCCTCTGCTGCAGAAGAGTGCCTCGGCCAGTGAGCGCCACCTATACCGTCGCGTGGTGACCGGCGAGCGGTTCCTCGCCCTGAACGGCACCCCGGAGGTCATGGCGCGCGCCGCGCGGCCCAACACGCTCCTCTACTACAACATGCCGATGCTGTTCAAGTGGCTGGAGGAGGACGCGTGCCACCTGCTTCCGCTGCGGAAGAAGCACCCCCACCGCCGGGAGGAGCCCAACTACCTGGTTCTGCGCAGGGGACTGGGCGCGCTCAGAAACAGGATGAACAAACTGTGTGTCCAAAGATAGGCTATTGATAACCTTAACCCTATTCCTGGCGGGCTCCGCCGGGACAAGAAACTGGCGGGGGGGGGGCCGATTCGGCCCCCCCCCCCTGAGATCTCGAGAACGAAGCAAGATAGCGACAAGCAGTAAACGGCATCGGATACGCACGGCCAAGATCTACAATTTTTACTAAGGTCATTTTCAGGTCAGGTCAAAGATGACGTCACAGGGGTCGAAAAAGTCAAAATGGCGGCGCTAGATATGGAGAGAGTTTTTCTCGAATAACTTTCGAATTAGTCAAGATAGGAACAAACTACTATGGACGTCAAACTCCTTGAGACCCCACTTTTTTGCGATAACTTTTAAATGCGTCAACTCTCGTTGACAATATTCAGGCAATGTGTGTTTCAGAACCTGCCGAAACTTTTATTTCTAAGGTATTTTGACGCCAAACGATTATGAAAGGTACTTCTCATTCACTCGTAATGCTAAGGTCAATTCAGGCCCGGGAAGAGGCTTGCGCTCGGCCACACTCGAGCCCCGCCACCAGCGCCATCTGCTCTTAATGTCATCTACCAGCGCCCGCTACCGCTACCAGCCACCGCCCACCATCAAGCCTGAATGGAGCGAGAGACGCGAGTGACCGGTCGCCGGGCAAGGAGCGCCGGAGGGGTAGGGCGGAGCTTAGCGCTGACGTCATTACGTGGCTCCGCCCCATGAGCGCGTAGCCTCTACCCAAACAGCAGATTCGGTCCGTGAAATTTAACATTACGAGTGAATGAGAAGTACCTTTCATAATCGTTTGGCGTCAAAATACCTTAGTAATAAAAGTTTCGGCAGGTTCTGAAACACACATTGCCAGAATATTGTCAACGAGAGTTGACGCATTTAAGAATTATCGCAAAAAAGTGGGGTCTCAAGGGGTTTGACGTCCATAGTAAGTGCATCATCGTGATCCTCTCGTCAATCCGCATCGAATGATATATATGTTGACCTCGAAAGGTCAAGGTCAAAGGTTGACCTCAGGTCACGTGACCTCGAGGTCATCATGTATATCATTCGATGCGTCTTGACGAGCTGAACACAATGAGACCATCCACGCGTCTGTATCTTGTTCCTGTACGGAGTTATTGGCCAAAAACCTTTGGTGACCTTTGATGACGTCACATGACCTCACAGCTGCCCAACAGCAAAACAGACCTCAAGGTAGTGAAGGTTGATCGTATATGAAGTCATGTATGGTATATGGGGCCATTCCGACCCGTTTTAGTGGTAAAAACAGGGAGTTGATTTTTCCCCCATTGACTTATAATGGGGAGGTCGCGAAATTGACCTGACCTTAGGTCACCGATATCAAAATTCCGAGATATACAAATTGCACATACTGGTACCCTAACTAAAGCCTGAAGAGAAGAAATTGATCGGTCAAAAACTCTAGCTCTGGCGTGATTGCAAACTTTTCTGAGGTAGGGTCACCAAACCGCCTCTGGTGACCTGACCTGAGGTCAGATCAACTCAAAATTTTCAGACATGTTGCGTAGAAGCCTTTTAGGAAAAGTCAGAAAATTTGAGCTTCCTAGCTCAACGCGTTTGGGAGAAATAACCAAAAAACCTCAGGGGGGGGGGGGCTCCTGAGGCCCGCCCCCGCCAGGAATAGGGTTAAGACGGTGTGAAGCAATCTTCAGATAAATCGCTAATTAATGATAGATTGGCGATAAACCTAAAACAGAGCACTGATTCATTTTTATTGCAACTTGCATACGAATTTAACATATAAATTGGTTTATTAAATTTCACAATCACTATATACCTATCAGGGTTGAAAGAGCAAATCAATTTCAAATGACATGACAATGAAAGCCGCTCTTCCAAACAGACCCGCACCACATCCATTAGCACAGATTGTTGGTCCTGGGACCTGGCCTTGGGACACAATCAAACCCCTCCCCCTGCCCCCTCCCCGACCCCACTGAGGCGACCATTGGCCAGGGCACCGTACAATGAAATGACACTCAGCGCATTGTTTACTAGCTAAGTCTGCGAAACGACATTGCGCTCAAGCTATAAAACTGCCAAATAATAATCCGGCGCTGTAAAGTTAACGACTGCGCTTTCCCGCACGGCCGATTCTATCTTGTTTATACACGAAGCTTAAAATTGCAATGAGACCTTTAC
The DNA here is from genome assembly GCF_019059575.1 of Amphibalanus amphitrite. Classification (NCBI taxonomy): domain Eukaryota; kingdom Metazoa; phylum Arthropoda; class Thecostraca; order Balanomorpha; family Balanidae; genus Amphibalanus; species Amphibalanus amphitrite. The sequence goes on from NW_024882036.1 coordinate 107,025, forward strand.
GAAACGAGTGGTATGCGATGGTACTGTCGGCTCCGCCATATCAAAGTGGCCTAGCTGATCGGTGTTAGGTTCATAGCACGTTTGCTGGCATTCCAAACAGCAGATGGCACGCAAAGCTACAATGCAGTAACTTTGCAAACACCCAGTTTAGTGAGTACGATAAGTATTGCAAGGTGCGACTGCATGTACAAAATGCATCATTGGCTCTAAAAATCATCATATAACCATAAAATAGTCTAGGCATATGGGCCGTGAGCATTATGTTGTATCAAATATTTTCTCTGTTGCAGCAAGCTCATGAATTAGGGTAGCGCTATGATTTTCATATTTTAGGCAACCGGGGTGTCGAACCGTTTTGACTGAGGCCTATTGGATGGACAACCATCTCTTCATCGACTCCAGTCTCATCTCAAGGTTTTGGATTTGTGTCTCTATTGTGATGTTTGAACTAGAACATGAATGATGAAACGTACTTCACGCTTACAACCAAAGTAAAATGCATTTATCGACGCATACCAAAAGGCTCATCACACAGCGTAACGCCCAGGTAACTGCGGACTAAGTAATGAAGATAAACTACATGTTAAACACGTTGTTTACACGTTAAACACGCTGTTAAACACGTTGTTAAACACGTGTCGCCAACCACGTAATTGATATGCCAGCAGTGACGTCTCTCCCCACATCGTGTGTCCACAGTCTGCAGCGTCTGCTGCAGTCCGGCGCCGTGGACCGCCTGCGGCGCCGCTGGTTCGGCCACGGCCGCCGCCTCTGCGCCGCCGTGGCCGCCGTGCGGCCGCTGACGCTGGCCGACCTGGCCGCCGTGCTGGCGGTCACGCCGCTGGCCGCCGCCGCCGGCTGCCTGCTGCTGGGCGTGGAGCTGCTGGTCAGGCGGCTGAGCAGACGGCGGGACCAGCAGCGGCGGCAGGGGGCTCTGGGGGAGGGGGAGGTCTGCGACAGCGTCCGGGGTAGGGAGTGGTAGGGGCAAACTGAAGACGGACACTTTTTGTGATGCTTGAGTCGACCGATTAGTTTGTATTACATGCATAACATGTGAGAGAAGAAAATGTAAAACACTGGTTGCAGAGACATTGTGATTGAACGGGGTCGCCCTGCCCCCTAGGTCGATTGCCCCGACACCTGGTGGCCAACTGACCACGGCTATTGAAGCGGCGAAAGGGGTGCTACTGACGGGGTCTGTACCTTCATAGCATAGTATAGTATCTATGACCGTGCTTCATAGTTTTTATGTCCTTAGGTGATTGCCTAACTCATCATTATTTTCGTCTGATAACAAATATACCTGAAAATCACATCCTTTCGTCTGTTTAGATGCTGGTTCACGGGGGTGATCCAATATGGCAAAACTAAATAATAGTGTAAATAAAGTTTATTTGCTTGTTGTAACATAACTGAGCTACTTATATAAGTTTCATTTCTTTACAGAATGATCAAAATGCAAAAAACATTTTCAGAATTCTAAGCATTGTACGTTTCTCAGCATTGAATTACAACCACAAGTGCACAGATGGCATTCATCACAAAAGATAAGCGGCGTTTACAGCAAAATGAGGGCGATTGGCAAGCTACTTAAGCCGCGCCCTGCTGGGGGGGGGGGGTGTGTGAACACCCCCTTTGTGGTTTTTCGCAAATATCTCAAAAACGGCGGCGCTCCGCGCCGCCGTTTTTGGTACACCTTATTACGCATCAATTCTACACATGTTGTGAAAATTTCAGGCCAAGGTCATTCAAGGTCAGGTCACCAGGTCACTTGAAGTGACCTCACCTCATAAAAAGTTTCAATGTCTGCCATTGCTACACCAAGTGACCGATCGCTTTGAAACTTTCAGCGCTTGATAAGGGTAACAGTATCTATAAAATGTATATCTCAGAATTTTGATATCGGTGACCGAAGGTCAGGTCAATTTTGCGACCTCCCCATTATAAGTCAATGGGAGAAAATTGAAATGCGCCTCTTTTCGACAAAAGACATTGTAAACACTCCCAAACACTGAATTACAAGTGGTTTAAGCACACTGAACATGAAAATGGTGTCCATGACCCCTATTTATGCCCCTGAGGTCATCTCAGGTCACGAATGGTGTCTAACAGTTTTTTCGCAAATAGCTTTTGATAGAGGCATGCTAGAGCGGTGAAAACGCCTTAGATGTGTTCAGCTCGACGATACGGATCGACTGATATGGAAAACGACCTTTTCCGGTCAGGTCATGACCTTGACCTGAGGTCAAATTTTCAAGTTGACCTTTCAAGGTCAAGTTATAGTTCATTCGATGCGTCTTGACGAGAGGAACACGATGCCGGTAAAAGTAAGCTCGTACAAGGCTTGGGTCAAAAATTATTGCAGAAAAACTGTTTCCGAAAAAATCGGCTATTTTTGCAGTTTTTGCCCCCTGCAGGCAAAACCGTTGACGTTAGGTCAAATCTGAGAGAATTATTCAGAAAGGGCGTTAATAGGGCTATCGAATGCGCTTTTCCGCGGCGCTTTAGCTCGCGGCGCTTTGGTTCCCGAGTTATGCGTTGGCTTCCTGGAAATTGTCGACATTCGACCTGAAAATCGGCGAAATTTTGCCTTTAATGACCTCTGGTGACCTGACCTTTGACCTGACCAAAAAAGTGACCGAAGTGATTTCGTCATTATTTTTGGCACTCTTTCGAACGCCGCCTTCCGCGTATCGCTACGTGGCCCAGGAGCCGAGTTAGAAGGGGGGGGTGTTCAAACCCCCCCCCCCCAGCAGGGCGTGGAAATCCAGGACCCCCAGCCGGGCGCGGGTTAAAAAATATAGGTGGTGCGTCTATTGTATTCATGCCACAAGTAGATGGCCTGCTCAAATGTGCATAAACAATTAATCATCGATACATCTTTATCTCCGTCTCAATAACAGAACCGGTGCGCTAAGATAACGCTCACATTGTGAAGACTAACACTGGTGCTGAGGTCACCACTGGGCCGGCGCTCTGTGCTCGGCCTCAGCATTTGGTGTTGAGCTGCCTCTCACAGCAGCTGAAGATGGAGGGCAGACTGCGCGCTCTCCTGGCTCGGGCGGCGCCGGCTGCAGCCCCGGCCCTCCCTCTGGCGGCGCTGTCCGCGGTCCCCTGCCGCCGCTGCTGGTCCCGCCGTCTGCTGAGCCGCCTGACCATCAGCTCCACGCCCAGCAGCAGGCAGCCGGCGGCGGCGGCCAGCGGCGTGACGGCCAGCACGGCGGCCAGGTCGGCCAGCGTCAGCGGCCGCACGGCGGCCACGGCGGCGCAGAGGCGGCGGCCGTGGCCGAACCAGCGGCGCCGCAGGCGGTCCACGGCGCCGGACTGCAGCAGACGCTGCAGACTGTGGACACACGATGTGGGGAGGGAGGTACCGCCGGGTACCGGTCATAGCACTGTCATGATAGACGCTCAGAGACAGTCGCAGCAGACTGACAGCACGCAGTGAGGGAAAGGGCAAAGGCATTAACTCATCAATGACATGGGTGGCGACTGGTGAGGTTAACAGAGAAAAATGTAATAAAGTAAATTATTTTTATAATACATCGCCCACGTAGTCACTCAAGTCAATTAAAATTTTTCGATATGCTGCTATGTGTAAGTACATATACATTGTATTTCAGCTGAGACAAGTATAATAACACGGAACAAAAATGATAGACGAACGCGTTTCGGCTAAATCGCCGTCATCAGCGTCTAAAAGGAGAACTTTTTTCTCCTTTTAGACGCTGGTGACGGCGATTTAGCCGAAACGCGTTCGTCTATCATTTTTGTTCCGTGTTATTGTACATATACATATAATACATAAAATTCACGATATAGAATTCTACATACTATTGCAAAAAATCGGCCCCTTTGCCCGTAGAGCGTTCGATGTCGTCGTGATTCTAACTCTCCCCCCTACCCCCCCCCCCCTAGTCCCCCACTCACACGTGGTTCATCCTGTCCCGGAGGTGTCCGAGGCCCTTCCTGAGCACCAGGTACTCCGGCACCGTCCACTCCTCGGGCAGCTCCTCGCTCGGCAGCTGAACGAGCCGACACGCCTCCGATCCGACACGGTGGAAAATGAGCTTCAGATCATAGAGCACCAACGTGCGCGGCTGGGTGGCGCGGAGCATGTTTTCCACCGTGCCGTCGAGGGGCGCGAAGCGGCTCCGTTCTGTGATCAGACGGTAGAGGTCGCGCCGGGCCGGCGTACTGTTGCGCTGCGGGCAGGGTCATTGGTCAAACATCAGGTCAGGTCAGGTCAGAGTCCAGGGGCCATAATAATATCGAGCCATTGGCTGCAAATAAAAATCGAGCCAAATAAAAGAGCCCCTGGTAACCACGCATGTCAAAGTACATAAATGCGTTCTTCTGCTCCCTTTTGGCTGCTCAGCTCAGAATCAGAAATAAAACGCACTGAGGCTTAATGTTTTTCTATAACAAATAACATTGGTCTCAGGTCTGAGGTCAAAGCCGAGTCCAAATGAAGTCAAATGTGGTATTGTGAAGTCAATTCTTATACAACACATCAGAGTAAAGTTACGCTTGTAGAATGCACGGATAACCAGAGCGCTGCCACTAACAGATAACAAGAAAATAACACCATATTGGACCGTTTAACCACTACTATCTGTCTGATTCACAAAGTATCTGCGACTTACTGCCCAATCTCCAACACTGCCGTAGCCTTCCTCCATTACCAGCGTCCAGTCCTCGTTAGCAATAAACTCCTCCAAGCTGCTGATGGGAGCTTCCGGCCGACTAACGGTTAGGTAGGACATCAGGTTGGCCGTGTAGTTGATACTGATCAAAATACCTGAGACAGGGAGAGAGAGAGAGAGAGAGAGAGAGAGAGAGAGAGAGAGAGAGAGAGAGAGAGAGAGAGAGAGAGAGAGAGAGAGAGGGAGAGAGAGTGAGAGGAGAGAGAGAGAGAGAGAGAGAGAGAAAGAGAAAGAGAGAGAGAGAGAGAGAGAGAGAGAGAGAGAGAGAGAGAGAGAGAGAGAGAGAGAGAGAGAGAGAGAGAGAGAGAGAGAGAGAGAGAGAGAGAGAGAGAGAGAGAGAGAGAGAGAGAGAGAGAGAGGAGACAGCACGCCTCAGTTGAGTACGCTTTTGAGTGCAAGTCGGTGCTTTGATGCCAATTGATTATGTATGTCGATTGAGAAAAAGTGTTTCAATCAGGTAAATTAAACCTCCTGCACCCCATGTAAATTAAAAACAGTTTTTATTTGCGGTCGGAAAAACACGCATTGTTGTAACACGTGATTCGTGTAGAGCATGTGTTACAGGGCACGATCACATGACGCCATTCATGAGGTCGACATTGATTGGTGTAAGACGAAACACGTCAGTTCAGCACAGACAGGTCTTGCATGGCGGCTGCGTTAAATAATTTATCATGCTCAGTTTTATGCCTACTGCTCGGTGTAGTTATGATCAAAAATGGTTTAAGCATGCAAGAAAATAATTTTATGGATGTACCTTGCACGTGTTAAAATTGGAAGTGATTCGGACTCTTACTTCTCGAGATATTTAAGTTTTAAATCATGACCTTACTTTTGGGACACCCGGTACAATTCAGGCGGCGCGTAACGGCTAGCGCCGGCCGCCGCGATGTTTGACTTTACACCGCTATTACTAGAAAAGTTGCGAACCAATTTTCTTATTTCTTGCACGAGAAGATCCGCAATTCAATTCTGGACAGGTAGCCAAAATTTCACATTAATATTAGGTTTGCGGCGTGAGTTATTGGCGAAAAACAGGAGGGGTGGGCGAAATCCGCCCCCCCCCTCGTTCCACTGCGCGTGTTAAAATAAAATTTCACTGTTTATGTGTAAATAGATGCCCGATGAGATGAGGGTCGCTTAGCGAAAGTTTCACTCGGGTGTATCACGGTCACAGCCCGAGAATAGTCGCAACAACAGCCGCTAGATGTCACCAGTTTCAAGCGCCTGATACATGCTGTGCCGCAGGGCTTGGTGTGTAGTTCTCAGAACGCTCGCTAGATGTCAGGGATGTCGACCGCCTGAATCATACTGTGCCGCAATGCACAAAGGCCTGCCGGCGCAGCAGTCCTGGCGAGCGACTTGTAGACAGACAAAACGGAAAGAGAGGAGATTGATGTTTGCATTTTGTGGATATTACAGCACTTCTAAAGAAACGGTTTTGAAATGAATTATCTGTCTAGAGATATCATTCTAATGTGCCATATTAACTTGCTTTCCGATTGGAGACCACATCGAAGGCTTCCGAATACGAACTCGTGCTCAGAGATCCAATCGACTGAGCAGTGAGCAGTCTCTCTCTCTCTCTCTCTCTCTCTCTCTCTCTCTCTCTCTCTCTCTCTCTCTCTCTCTCTCTCTCTCTCTCTCTCTCTCTCTCTCTCTCTCTCTCTCTCCCTCAGGTATTTTGATCAGTATCAACTACACGGCCAACCTGATGTCGTTTCTGACAGTCAGTCGGCCGGAGGCTCCCATCAGCAGCCTGGACGAGTTTTCCGCCCGGGACGACTGGACGTTCGCGATGGAGAGCGGTGTGGGCATCATAGGGGATTGGGCGGTAAGACGACGGGAGGGTGCCTGCATAGCTGCTTCTGACTAGCATGGATAGGTATGCTGAATTGTAACCGGTTGTTCAATGTCAAGGATTATTTTTGGTTCAATCATCCAGTTCAATTAAAGTTAAATAATTCAACAACCAACCATGAACGTGTATCGACTAATAAAACTTCAATTGAATATTATTGGGGTTAATCTACTGAACCAGTAGTCAGTAGATGCGTTTCTATTGAACATGTAAATTTATATTTCATTCTGCAAAGGACGTTCCTTCATGCGTACCGTTGCCAATTTCCCAACGATGAGATGTTTCCATGGTAACCATCCGCGCCTCCTCTGCAGACGAGTCGCTTCCCCAGCGAAATGTCGCGTTTCCATGGTAACCATCCGCACCTCCTCTGCTGCAGAAGAGTGCCTCGGCCAGTGAGCGCCACCTATACCGTCGCGTGGTGACCGGCGAGCGGTTCCTCGCCCTGAACGGCACCCCGGAGGTCATGGCGCGCGCCGCGCGGCCCAACACGCTCCTCTACTACAACATGCCGATGCTGTTCAAGTGGCTGGAGGAGGACGCGTGCCACCTGCTTCCGCTGCGGAAGAAGCACCCCCACCGCCGGGAGGAGCCCAACTACCTGGTTCTGCGCAGGGGACTGGGCGCGCTCAGAAACAGGATGAACAAACTGTGAGTCCAAAGATAGGCTATTGATAACCTTAACCCTATTCCTGGCGGGCTCCGCCGGGACAAGAAACTGGCGGGGGGGGGCCGATTCGGCCCCCCCCCTGAGATCTCGAGAACGAAGCAAGATAGCGACAAGCAGTAAACGGCATCGGATACGCACGGCCAAGATCTACAATTTTTACTAAGGTCATTTTCAGGTCAGGTCAAAGATGACGTCACAGGGGTCGAAAAAGTCAAAATGGCGGCGCTAGATATGGAGAGAGTTTTTCTCGAATAACTTTCGAATTAGTCAAGATAGGAACAAACTACTATGGACGTCAAACTCCTTGAGACCCCACTTTTTTGCGATAACTTTTAAATGCGTCAACTCTCGTTGACAATATTCAGGCAATGTGTGTTTCAGAACCTGCCGAAACTTTTATTTCTAAGGTATTTTGACGCCAAACGATTATGAAAGGTACTTCTCATTCACTCGTAATGCTAAGGTCAATTCAGGCCCGGGAAGAGGCTTGCGCTCGGCCACACTCGAGCCCCGCCACCAGCGCCATCTGCTCTTAATGTCATCTACCAGCGCCCGCTACCGCTACCAGCCACCGCCCACCATCAAGCCTGAATGGAGCGAGAGACGCGAGTGACCGGTCGCCGGGCAAGGAGCGCCGGAGGGGTAGGGCGGAGCTTAGCGCTGACGTCATTACGTGGCTCCGCCCCATGAGCGCGTAGCCTCTACCCAAACAGCAGATTCGGTCCGTGAAATTTAACATTACGAGTGAATGAGAAGTACCTTTCATAATCGTTTGGCGTCAAAATACCTTAGTAATAAAAGTTTCGGCAGGTTCTGAAACACACATTGCCAGAATATTGTCAACGAGAGTTGACGCATTTAAGAATTATCGCAAAAAAGTGGGGTCTCAAGGGGTTTGACGTCCATAGTAAGTGCATCATCGTGATCCTCTCGTCAATCCGCATCGAATGATATATACAGGGTGTCCCATAAGTTCGTTCTCACCTAAATTTTACGTTTTTAGGCTCTCTTGCTTAAAGACACGCTGAAATTGGTTCGTTACTGAGCTTACGTGGTTGCCATGGCTGGTAGAAATATGCTCCACAGTAACTAATTTCTGTAGACAAAATAGTTTTTGCTAGAGAGCCCGTTTCCTACACAGACGGCTAACGCCGCAACATAGAGGTCTCCAATACGGGTACGTCTCGGTATTTAGTCAGCACGTGACCATTCGCGACGATTGAGGGTGATTGAGGCTACCAGTCTGTAGACAATGTCCATCGCTAACTGGACGCACAGTCAGCAAGTGACACCGATGATTTGTCGGGAGTCAATCATTGCAAGTTTATCCTCTTTTTTGTCAGCTCTCAGGAGTGAGTCATGTGGCCAAAACTGTGTGGCGCCAAAGTGGCCATCAAAAAGGTCAAAGGGTTAGAAAGATGGTAAGCAGACTTTTCAGGATGGATTACCAGCTGTCTAAAATTGTTCTTACGGGGTACATAACTCAAGGTGACTTAAGCTTTGCTTACCGGAGGGCTCAAAACAGTCAAAAACGTCTTAAAATGGCCAAACATGAGTTTCGTTATGCCTGAGGCTAAAAAAACTAAAGGGTTGAGGACATCAACCAGGTCATCTGGACTAACTAGTCCACGTTCGAGATGAAACACCCGTCCAAACCCGAAAACAACCCCATAAGGGCGAAGGAGGAGGCCTCCGTTTCGTCCCGTTATGTTCCTATGCGAAAGGCCAAGATCACGGTATTGTGGGGTTATAGGCGTCCAGACGCTGACCAGGTTGCGATTGGTGTCCCAGAAACAGCTTAGGGAAGCATAATGCTTTTCCAAGAAAATCTAGGAGGAGTTTCAGCCCTCAAGCGGAACTCGAACCGCGAGTATGAACACATTTATAGAGGAGAAAATGGCATCCGAGAGGTCGTAGGCCCATCTTCAGGCAAGACAGTGCATCAGTGCACAGGCCGAGCAAAGCTTAAAAGCGGTGGAAGGAGACTGTGACAGGCGTTTGTGGCAAGACCACATGCCAGGCACCTCATCGGATCAAAATTTCATAAAAAATTGTTGGTTATGCTGAAATTTAGGCTCGTCGAAGCGTAGCGCTGTTCCAGCCTCGAGGAGCTCACGGCGCATGTCAAGTCAGTCTGGGTTAACTTTAAGCCTGCTATGCAGCCAAACATGCCGGTTGGCATGCCGCAGCATGTGTTCATGTGTTTGCCTATTAAATGGGGAGCACATTGAGGGGTCATAAATATATCAAAACGCAAAGTACTCTGTTTCACATGCAAATAAAATGTGAGAACGAACTTATGGGACACCCTGTATGTTGACCTCGAAAGGTCAAGGTCAAAGGTTGACCTCAGGTCACGTGACCTCGAGGTCATCATGTATATCATTCGATGCGTCTTGACGAGCTGAACACAATGAGACCATCCACGCGTCTGTATCTTGTTCCTGTACGGAGTTATTGGCCAAAAACCTTTGGTGACCTTTGATGACGTCACATGACCTCACAGCTGCCCAACAGCAAAACAGACCTCAAGGTAGTGAAGGTTGATCGTATATGAAGTCATGTATGGTATATGGGGCCATTCCGACCCGTTTTAGTGGTAAAAACAGGGAGTTGATTTTTCCCCCATTGACTTATAATGGGGAGGTCGCGAAATTGACCTGACCTTAGGTCACCGATATCAAAATTCCGAGATATACAAATTGCACATACTGGTACCCTAACTAAAGCCTGAAGAGAAGAAATTGATCGGTCAAAAACTCTAGCTCTGGCGTGATTGCAAACTTTTCTGAGGTAGGGTCACCAAACCGCCTCTGGTGACCTGACCTGAGGTCAGATCAACTCAAAATTTTCAGACATGTTGCGTAGAAGCCTTTTAGGAAAAGTCAGAAAATTTGAGCTTCCTAGCTCAACGCGTTTGGGAGAAATAACCAAAAAACCTCAGGGGGGGGGGGGCTCCTGAGGCCCGCCCCCGCCAGGAATAGGGTTAAGACGGTGTGAAGCAATCTTCAGATAAATCGCTAATTAATGATAGATTGGCGATAAACCTAAAACAGAGCACTGATTCATTTTTATTGCAACTTGCATACGAATTTAACATATAAATTGGTTTATTAAATTTCACAATCACTATATACCTATCAGGGTTGAAAGAGCAAATCAATTTCAAATGACATGACAATGAAAGCCGCTCTTCCAAACAGACCCGCACCACATCCATTAGCACAGATTGTTGGTCCTGGGACCTGGCCTTGGGACACAATCAAACCCCTCCCCCTGCCCCCTCCCCGACCCCACTGAGGCGACCATTGGCCAGGGCACCGTACAATGAAATGACACTCAGCGCATTGTTTACTAGCTAAGTCTGCGAAACGACATTGCGCTCAAGCTATAAAACTGCCAAATAATAATCCGGCGCTGTAAAGTTAACGACTGCGCTTTCCCGCACGGCCGATTCTATCTTGTTTATACACGAAGCTTAAAATTGCAATGAGACCTTTACGAAACGAGTGGTATGCGATGGTACTGTCGGCTCCGCCATATCAAAGTGGCCTAGCTGATCGGTGTTAGGTTCATAGCACGTTTGCTGGCATTCCAAACAGCAGATGGCACGCAAAGCTACAATGCAGTAACTTTGCAAACACCCAGTTTAGTGAGTACGATAAGTATTGCAAGGTGCGACTGCATGTACAAAATGCATCATTGGCTCTAAAAATCATCATATAACCATAAAATAGTCTAGGCATATGGGCCGTGAGCATTATGTTGTATCAAATATTTTCTCTGTTGCAGCAAGCTCATGAATTAGGGTAGCGCTATGATTTTCATATTTTAGGCAACCGGGGTGTCGAACCGTTTTGACTGAGGCCTATTGGATGGACAACCATCTCTTCATCGACTCCAGTCTCATCTCAAGGTTTTGGATTTGTGTCTCTATTGTGATGTTTGAACTAGAACATGAATGATGAAACGTACTTCACGCTTACAACCAAAGTAAAATGCATTTATCGACGCATACCAAAAGGCTCATCACACAGCGTAACGCCCAGGTAACTGCGGACTAAGTAATGAAGATAAACTACATGTTAAACACGTTGTTTACACGTTAAACACGCTGTTAAACACGTTGTTAAACACGTGTCGCCAACCACGTAATTGATATGCCAGCAGTGACGTCTCTCCCCACATCGTGTGTCCACAGTCTGCAGCGTCTGCTGCAGTCCGGCGCCGTGGACCGCCTGCGGCGCCGCTGGTTCGGCCACGGCCGCCGCCTCTGCGCCGCCGTGGCCGCCGTGCGGCCGCTGACGCTGGCCGACCTGGCCGCCGTGCTGGCGGTCACGCCGCTGGCCGCCGCCGCCGGCTGCCTGCTGCTGGGCGTGGAGCTGCTGGTCAGGCGGCTGAGCAGACGGCGGGACCAGCAGCGGCGGCAGGGGGCTCTGGGGGAGGGGGAGGTCTGCGACAGCGTCCGGGGTAGGGAGTGGTAGGGGCAAACTGAAGACGGACACTTTTTGTGATGCTTGAGTCGACCGATTAGTTTGTATTACATGCATAACATGTGAGAGAAGAAAATGTAAAACACTGGTTGCAGAGACATTGTGATTGAACGGGGTCGCCCTGCCCCCTAGGTCGATTGCCCCGACACCTGGTGGCCAACTGACCACGGCTATTGAAGCGGCGAAAGGGGTGCTACTGACGGGGTCTGTACCTTCATAGCATAGTATAGTATCTATGACCGTGCTTCATAGTTTTTATGTCCTTAGGTGATTGCCTAACTCATCATTATTTTCGTCTGATAACAAATATACCTGAAAATCACATCCTTTCGTCTGTTTAGATGCTGGTTCACGGGGGTGATCCAATATGGCAAAACTAAATAATAGTGTAAATAAAGTTTATTTGCTTGTTGTAACATAACTGAGCTACTTATATAAGTTTCATTTCTTTACAGAATGATCAAAATGCAAAAAACATTTTCAGAATTCTAAGCATTGTACGTTTCTCAGCATTGAATTACAACCACAAGTGCACAGATGGCATTCATCACAAAAGATAAGCGGCGTTTACAGCAAAATGAGGGCGATTGGCAAGCTACTTAAGCCGCGCCCTGCTGGGGGGGGGGGGGGGGTGTGTGAACACCCCCTTTGTGGTTTTTCGCAAATATCTCAAAAACGGCGGCGCTCCGCGCCGCCGTTTTTGGTACACCTTATTACGCATCAATTCTACACATGTTGTGAAAATTTCAGGCCAAGGTCATTCAAGGTCAGGTCACCAGGTCACTTGAAGTGACCTCACCTCATAAAAAGTTTCAATGTCTGCCATTGCTACACCAAGTGACCGATCGCTTTGAAACTTTCAGCGCTTGATAAGGGTAACAGTATCTATAAAATGTATATCTCAGAATTTTGATATCGGTGACCTAAGGTCAGGTCAATTTTGCGACCTCCCCATTATAAGTCAATGGGAGAAAATTGAAATGCGCCTCTTTTCGACAAAAGACATGGTAAACACTCCCAAACATGGAATTACAAGTGGTTTAAGCACACTGAACATGAAAATGGTGTCCATGACCCCTATTTATGCCCCTGAGGTCATCTCAGGTCACGAATGGTGTCTAACAGTTTTTCGCAAATAGCTTTTGATAGAGGCATGCTAGAGCGGTGAAAACGCCTTAGATGTGTTCAGCTCGACGATACGGATCGACTGATATGGAAAACGACCTTTTCCGGTCAGGTCATGACCTTGACCTGAGGTCAAATTTTCAAGTTGACCTTTCAAGGTCAAGTTATAGTTCATTCGATGCGTCTTGACGAGAGGAACACGATGCCGGTAAAAGTAAGCTCGTACAAGGCTTGGGTCAAAAATTATTGCAGAAAAACTGTTTCCGAAAAAATCGGCTATTTTTGCAGTTTTTGCCCCCTGCAGGCAAAACCGTTGACGTTAGGTCAAATCTGAGAGAATTATTCAGAAAGGGCGTTAATAGGGCTATCGAATGCGCTTTTCCGCGGCGCTTTAGCTCGCGGCGCTTTGGTTCCCGAGTTATGCGTTGGCTTCCTGGAAATTGTCGACATTCGACCTGAAAATCGGCGAAATTTTGCCTTTAATGACCTCTGGTGACCTGACCTTTGACCTGACCAAAAAAGTGACCGAAGTGATTTCGTCATTATTTTTGGCACTCTTTCGAACGCCGCCTTCCGCGTATCGCTACGTGGCCCAGGAGCCGAGTTAGAAGGGGGGGTGTTCAAACCCCCCCCCAGCAGGGCGTGGAAATCCAGGACCCCCAGCCGGGCGCGGGTTAAAAAATATAGGTGGTGCGTCTATTGTATTCATGCCACAAGTAGATGGCCTGCTCAAATGTGCATAAACAATTAATCATCGATACATCTTTATCTCCGTCTCAATAACAGAACCGGTGCGCTAAGATAACGCTCACATTGTGAAGACTAACACTGGTGCTGAGGTCACCACTGGGCCGGCGCTCTGTGCTCGGCCTCAGCATTTGGTGTTGAGCTGCCTCTCACAGCAGCTGAAGATGGAGGGCAGACTGCGCGCTCTCCTGGCTCGGGCGGCGCCGGCTGCAGCCCCGGCCCTCCCTCTGGCGGCGCTGTCCGCGGTCCCCTGCCGCCGCTGCTGGTCCCGCCGTCTGCTGAGCCGCCTGACCAGCAGCTCCCCGCCCAGCAGCAGGCAGCCGGCGGCGGCGGCCAGCGGCGTGACGGCCAGCACGGCGGCCAGGTCGGCCAGCGTCAGCGGCCGCACGGCGGCCACGGCGGCGCAGAGGCGGCGGCCGTGGCCGAACCAGCGGCGCCGCAGGCGGTCCACGGCGCCGGACTGCAGCAGACGCTGCAGACTGTGGACACACGATGTGGGGAGGGAGGTACCGCCGGGTACCGGTCATAGCACTGTCATGATAGACGCTCAGAGACAGTCGCAGCAGACTGACAGCACGCAGTGAGGGAAAGGGCAAAGGCATTAACTCATCAATGACATGGGTGGCGACTGGTGAGGTTAACAGAGAAAAATGTAATAAAGTAAATTATTTTTATAATACATCGCCCACGTAGTCACTCAAGTCAATTAAAATTTTTCGATATGCTGCTATGTGTAAGTACATATACATTGTATTTCAGCTGAGACAAGTATAATAACACGGAACAAAAATGATAGACGAACGCGTTTCGGCTAAATCGCCGTCATCAGCGTCTAAAAGGAGAACTTTTTTCTCCTTTTAGACGCTGGTGACGGCGATTTAGCCGAAACGCGTTCGTCTATCATTTTTGTTCCGTGTTATTGTACATATACATATAATACATAAAATTCACGATATAGAATTCTACATACTATTGCAAAAAATCGGCCCCTTTGCCCGTAGAGCGTTCGATGTCGTCGTGATTCTAACTCTCCCCCCTACCCCCCCCCCCCTAGTCCCCCACTCACACGTGGTTCATCCTGTCCCGGAGGTGTCCGAGGCCCTTCCTGAGCACCAGGTACTCCGGCACCGTCCACTCCTCGGGCAGCTCCTCGCTCGGCAGCTGAACGAGCCGACACGCCTCCGATCCGACACGGTGGAAAATGAGCTTCAGATCATAGAGCACCAACGTGCGCGGCTGGGTGGCGCGGAGCATGTTTTCCACCGTGCCGTCGAGGGGCGCGAAGCGGCTCCGTTCTGTGATCAGACGGTAGAGGTCGCGCCGGGCCGGCGTACTGTTGCGCTGCGGGCAGGGTCATTGGTCAAACATCAGGTCAGGTCAGGTCAGAGTCCAGGGGCCATAATAATATCGAGCCATTGGCTGCAAATAAAAATCGAGCCAAATAAAAGAGCCCCTGGTAACCACGCATGTCAAAGTACATAAATGCGTTCTTCTGCTCCCTTTTGGCTGCTCAGCTCAGAATCAGAAATAAAACGCACTGAGGCTTAATGTTTTTCTATAACAAATAACATTGGTCTCAGGTCTGAGGTCAAAGCCGAGTCCAAATGAAGTCAAATGTGGTATTGTGAAGTCAATTCTTATACAACACATCAGAGTAAAGTTACGCTTGTAGAATGCACGGATAACCAGAGCGCTGCCACTAACAGATAACAAGAAAATAACACCATATTGGACCGTTTAACCACTACTATCTGTCTGATTCACAAAGTATCTGCGACTTACTGCCCAATCTCCAACACTGCCGTAGCCTTCCTCCATTACCAGCGTCCAGTCCTCGTTAGCAATAAACTCCTCCAAGCTGCTGATGGGAGCTTCCGGCCGACTAACGGTTAGGTAGGACATCAGGTTGGCCGTGTAGTTGATACTGATCAAAATACCTGAGACAGGGAGAGAGAGAGAGAGAGAGAGAGAGAGAGAGAGAGAGAGAGAGAGAGAGAGAGAGAGAGAGAGAGAGAGAGAGAGAGAGGGAGAGAGAGTGAGAGGAGAGAGAGAGAGAGAGAGAGAGAAAGAGAAAGAGAGAGAGAGAGAGAGAGAGAGAGAGAGAGAGAGAGAGAGAGAGAGAGAGAGAGAGAGAGAGAGAGAGAGAGAGAGAGAGAGAGAGAGAGAGAGAGGAGACAGCACGCCTCAGTTGAGTACGCTTTTGAGTGCAAGTCGGTGCTTTGATGCCAATTGATTATGTATGTCGATTGAGAAAAAGTGTTTCAATCAGGTAAATTAAACCTCCTGCTCCCCATGTAAATTAAAAACAGTTTTTATTTGCGGTCGGAAAAACACGCATTGTTGTAACACGTGATTCGTGTAGAGCATGTGTTACAGGGCACGATCACATGACGCCATTCATGAGGTCGACATTGATTGGTGTAAGACGAAACACGTCAGTTCAGCACAGACAGGTCTTGCATGGCGGCTGCGTTAAATAATTTATCATGCTTAAAGGTAGTGTGCCAGCTTTCTTGGACCATATGGAGTTAATGACCCGGATAAGGAGAACCGGATTTTTAGAACTTATCCATACCTTCAAAACTTATGGAAACGTCTTAAATTCTTCAAATTTTGAGTACCCCAGTGCGAAATTCGCCCCGACGGGTTGTCGGTCGTACCCCAACCACATTTCACACCACTATGAACAATAAATGCACACACTAAAATTGCTATTACCGATAGGCTCATCCAATCAAGTTTCGATAAACCCGTTCATCATCATCTCCTGCGGTTTCGAACACGCCTGTTGGGTGGCTTCTGATGCTCGTCGAGGTCGGAATTTCCAAATACGCGTGGTGCGTCGGGCCGCGCGCTCTGACTTCGGCCAAGAAAAATGCGTCAGCTGATCATTGTCATTTCTGCCACTTGCGTGTGGTGTAATGGGGTCATAACTTAAGAGACGGCTGTTTCATATCAATTATTTTACATAAAATCATATTTCAAACCACAAATTAATGTTCGACAGCCAAATTTAAGAAACAATACCAATACAGGCTTACAGTCTAAGGCTCGACATTGTGTTGTCTACGATTAGACAGCTGATAACTCATTCCCGTACGTCGTATGGTCGTAACACTATAATGACCTTTGCTTATTGTCACAAGTGCGCCGCATTCGCGATTGTTGCCCGACGCCTGTTTGCAGGTGAGCCCACTACAGTTGTTATACATATCTAAAAACCGATAAACTTTTAGGCGAAAAAGGCACTATTCCAGGCCCATTTTTGATTTTTTTTGCGATATTAGGTAAAAACAGAAGCTTCTTATCCTAGGAAAAATAAAACGGGAAATCTTTCCAAGGTGGCACACTACCTTTAACCCGCGCACCGACTTCTGCGCCAACTTCGCACCGACAAGGGGGGGGGGGGCGGATGACCGCCCCCTGAGATCTCGAGAACGAAGCAAGATAGCGACAAGCGGTAAACGGCATCGGATACGCACGGTCAAGATCTACAATTTTTACTAAGGTCATTTTCAGGTCAGGTCAAAGATGACGTCACAGGGGTCGAAAAAGTCAAAATGGCGGCGCTAGATATGGAGAGGAGTTTTTCTCGAATAACTTTCGAATTAGTCAAGATAGGAACAAACGAAGGGCATCATCGTGATCCTTCCGTCAATCCGCATCGAATGATATGTATGTTGACCTCGAAAGGTCAAGGTCAAAGGTTGACCTCAGGTCACGTGACCTCGAGGTCATCATGTATATCATTCGATGCGTCTTGACGAGCTGAACACAATGAGACCATCCACGCGTCTGTATCTTGTTCCTGTACGGAGTTATTGGCCAAAAACCTTTGGTGACCTTTGATGACGTCACATGACCTCACAGCTGCCCAACAGCAAAACAGACCTCAAGGTAGTGAAGGTTGATCGTATATGAAGTCATGTATGGTATATGGGGCCATTCCGACCCGTTTTAGTGGTAAAAACAGGGAGTTGATTTTTCCCCCATTGACTTATACCTAATGGGGAGGTCGCGAAATTGACCTGACCTTAGGTCACCGATATCAAAATTCCGAGATAAACAAATTGTAGCTACTAATGACCTAATAACATCATGCGACTTTCAAAGGTCTCCGACATCTACTGTAGCTCTGGCACGGTGACAAAGTTGCAAAAAAGTGACTTGAGGTTGGGTCATTCAAAGTGACCTGGTGACCTGACCTTGAAAGGTAGGAGGTTCAAACCTGCACACCATGTGTAAAATTGATGAGGGAATAGTCGTACCAAATTTCGCGGCACTACGCGCCTCGGTTTTCCCGCTATTTGCGAAAAACCTCAGGGGGGGGCGGATATCCGCCCCCCCCCGTCGGTGCGCGGGTTAAATCAATGGCTGGCCTTCGCACAGTGCCCATCGTTTGCGGCCGAACACGGGGATAGCCGCAATGATTTGGGAATCGCTCAAGCGGCAGCTATGCTATGCTTCTACTGACGGCTCAGATTGTCAGTGAAGCAGTGCCATTAACCCGCGCCCTGCTGGGGGGGGTGTTTGAACACCCTCCCTTGTGGTTTTTCGCGAATATCTCAAAAACGGCGGCGCGGAGCGCCGCCGTTTTTGGTACACCTTATCATACATCAATTCTACACATGTTGTGAAAATTTCAGACCAAGGTCATTCAAGGTCAGGTCACCAGGTCACTTGAAGTGACCTCACCTCATAAAAACTTTCAATGTCTGTCATAGCTACACCGAGTGACCGATCGCTTTGAAACTTTCAGCGATTGCTGAGAGCAATAGCATGTACAAAATGTATATCTCAGAATTTTGATATCGATGACCTAAGGTCAGGTCAATTTTGCGACCTCCCCATTATAAGTCAATGGGAGAAAATTGAAATGCGCCTCTTTTGGATGAAAGACATTATAAACACTCCCAAACACCGAATTACAAGTGGTTTAGACACACGGAACTTGAAAATGGTGTCCGTGACCACCCTTGTTTATGCCCTGAGGTCATCTTAGGTCACGAATGGTATCTAACAGTTTTTCGCAAATAACTTTTGATAGAGGCATGCTAGAGCGGTGAAAATGCCTTAGATGTGTTCAGCTCGACGATACGGATCGACTGATATGCAACATGACCCTTTCCGGTCAGGTCATGACCTTGACCTGAGGTCAAATTTTCAAGTTGACCTTTCAAGGTCAAGTCATAGTTCATTCGATGCGTCTTGACGAGAGGAACACGATGCCGGTAAAAGTAAGCTCGTACAAGGCTTGGGTCAAAAGTTATTGCAGAAAAACTGTTTTCGAAAAAATCGGCTATTTTTGCAGTTTTTGCCCCCTGCAGGCAAAACCGTTGACGTTAGTGTAGTGTATCGAGTACCTAGTGCATCGGGTGTCCGAGGCTCGGCATCGGGCCCCCGGTAATACGAGTGTGAGGCGGCCGCACCCTGCTCGGCTCCAGTCAGAGCCAGCAGTCGAGAGGCTCCGCCCGGCCGCACAGCACGACAGTGCCTTAGTGTTTTGCACCGCGAGTTTGTGAGAATACATCGGAACCCGGAGACGGCGGTGGACACTACATCTGGCGACGAGGACGAGATCCTGAATACTACCGACGATGAACGTCGAGGGGGTGTCGCCGCCAACTCCGTTCCTGGCGAGACCAGGAAAACCAGCACTGCCCTGGAGTGACTGGATTTTCAGTTTCCACAACTACCTGACTGCCCTGGGAGGTGAGGCCTACAGCACGGAGAGGAAGACGGCTCTCCTTCTGCACTGTGTCGGCGCCGAGGCGCAACGGGTGTACCGTACCCTACCGGTCCAGCCGAGGAGAGAAGACGAAGACGAGTTCCATTCGGCTGAGCGGCAGCTCGCCGAGTTTTATGAACCTCAGGTCAACGTGATCGCGGAGCGGTTCTTCTTCCGGCAGCGACGGCAAGAGTCGCACGAGCCGACGGCCGACTACGTGGCGGCGCTGCGCCGCCTGGCAGTAAACTGCTCGTTTGGACAAATGACAGACGCCATGATACGTGACCAAGTCGTGGAAGCAACAGCGCATCCGATTCTCCGCGAGCGTTTTCTGCAGGATAAGGGCCTGACCCTGGACCGCGTTCTGGAGATCGCCGAGGCATTCGAGCGATCCCGACGCGAGGCGACCGCCATGGCCGGGCCGGCGCGGCCCGCCGCCGACGGAGCGCAGTCACTGCATCAGATATCTGACGCTCGTCAGCGCCGCGGGCGCCGGCCCTGGCGACCCGCCCGGCGGCAAGACGACCGCCGCCCCGCCCCTGCCCAGTTGCAAGCCGACCGTCGCCCCGGACCTGCCCAGCTGCGACCGGACACGTGCCCCAGCTGCGGTCGGCGCCAGCACAATGAGCGCGGTCGGTGTCCCGCTACCGGGGCCACGTGCAGGCAGTGTGGGCGGACGGGTCACTTTGCCGTGGTCTGCTGGTCTGGTGAACGGAACGACGACAGAAGGTGTCACGAGCTGACTGTTCTCTGCTGCGCCGTACCAAATACTGATAAGATGATGTGCGAAGTACAGATGGAGGTACCAGGTATCACGCAGACCGTGAATCTGCAAGTTGACACGGGTGCCACGGTGTCCGCTTTAGGACTCGGCATCGCCAGACGTCTCTTCAAAGGCAGTCATCTCAATAGAACGTCTGCTCGTCTGTTCGGTTTTGGTCGACACCAGCTTCAAGTACTTGGCACGCTGCCAGCGCTGGTGACCTACCGTGGACGGCGAGCCAACACAGAGTTCTTCATCATAGATTCCGACGGTGAAGAAGCCGTCATGGGACTGGACCTGCTGAAGCAGTTGGACGTAAACCTGCACCCCGCGAGTGGGGCAATCGATCAGCTGGCGGTCACTGGGAGCGCAGAAGTCCCGGAACCGCCACCGTCTCAGCCCGACCCTGGCGAGATATGCTCACTGACAATGGTCCGTGGCCACCCCGAAGAAGCGGACCTGCATGAAGACAGCTCCGCTGAAGAAGAGGTGATCGCTCTTCTGACAGATGAAGAGAGCGTGCTGACCGAGCAAGACGTCCGCACCGCGGCAGCTGCTGATCCTGAGCTGCAGCAGCTGCGTCATCAGATCAAGCGCGGCTGGCCGAGCAGCGCCAAGGCCTGCCCGGTTGAAGTCCAGCCGTACTTCAAGATGAGACACGAGTTGTGGGTGCGCAACGACGACGTCATCCTGAGAGGAGCCCAACAAGTTGTTGTGCCCGTTCAGCTCCGCCGCAGATACCTGGAGCTGGCGCACAGCGCGCACGACGGAATCGTCCGCATGAAACAGGCGCTGCGGAATCTGGCGTGGTGGCCCGGCATCAACCGTGAGGTGGAGGAGCTGTGCCGAAGTTGCGAGCGCTGCCAGCACAGCGACGCAGTCCTCTCCCAGCGCGCACGCCCTGCGCCCATGCAGCCAGTCGACCTGCCGGACCGCGCCTGGTCGAAACTGGGGATGGATATCGTTGGTCCAATCAACGGAGCACCAGCGACTGCCCGTTACGCCATCACTCTGATTGACTACAGAAGCAAATGGGCGGAAGTCTGCCTGACGTCATCGACTGAGACTGAAGACGTCATCAAGTTCTTGTCAACTGTGTGGGCCAAAGAGGGCTATCCCGACGAGATCGTGACGGACAATGGGCCCCAGTTCACGAGCAGGGAGTTCACTGCGTACCTGACCGCCCGAGGGGTGAAGCACACCAAATCGTCCGTCTACTGGCCTAGAGGCAACTCCGCCGTAGAGCGCTTCAACAAAACGTTCAAGTCGTGGATCACAGACTGTCCACCAGCAGCGTTCATTGACGAGGTACGCAAGAGCCTGGCGGTGTATCGAGCCACCCCACACACGACAACTGGGAAGTCACCGTCAGAGCTCCTGCATGGACGACAGATGAGGCTGAACCTGCCTGTCATTCAGCCGTCAACACCAGGAGCCGACAGTGTGGCGTCTCGAGTTCGACGCCGACAGCAGTCCAACAAGAGGTCCTACGACCGCCGCCGTGGCGTGACGACGCCGCGCATCACTGAGGGCGACTACGTCTGCGTGAGACGGCAGGGACACCGCTCGAAGACGTCCTGTCGGTTCACGTCTCCGGTGCGAGTCACTGGGCGCGTCGGTCCCGCAACGTACCGTCTGGCTGACGGCCGGACCTGGAACGCCGCCCATCTGGCCCGTCTCCCATACGCGCCGGCGTCTCCCTCCGCATCTCCCCCCGCTGGGCCCGGCGAGACCACGTCGACCGCCACGACTTCCGAGGCCGACGCCGCTGGCCCGCTGACCTCGCTCGCCGCTGCTTCTCGCCCGTCGACCGAGACAGCTTGCGAGCCGTCGCCGGACGCCGCCGATGTGAGCGTGCAGCGTCCCAGGCGAAGCGACCGTGTCTGTAGACGACCGGACTACTACGTGTCGCAGTGATGCTGTTCCTTTTTTTTGCGAGAGGGGGGAATGTGTAGTGTATCGAGTACCTAGTGCATCGGGTGTCCGAGGCTCGGCATCGGGCCCCCGGTAATACGAGTGTGAGGCGGCCGCACCCTGCTCGGCTCCAGTCAGAGCCAGCAGTCGAGAGGCTCCGCCCGGCCGCACAGCACGACAGTGCTTTAGTGTTTTTGCACCGCGAGTTTGTGAGAATACATCGGAACCCGGAGACGGTGGTGGACACTACAGTTAGGTCAAATCTGAGGGAATTACTCAGAAAGGGCGTTAATAGGGCTATCGAATGCGCTTTTCCGCGGCGCTGTAGCTCTATTGGTTCCCGAGTTATGCGTTGGCATCTTGGAAATTTTCGACATTCGACCTGGAAATCGGCGAAATTTTGCCTTCAATGACCTCTGGTGACCTGACCTTTGACCTGACCAAAAAATTGACCGAAGTGATTTCGTCATTATTTTTGACGCTCTTTCGAACGCCGCCTTCCGCGTATCGCTACGTGGCCCAGGAGCCGAGTTACAAGGGGGGTGTTCAAACACCCCCCCCCAGCAGGGCGTGGAAATCCAGGACCCCAGCAGGGCGCGGGTTAACCCGCGCCCCAGTGGCGGTCTCAGCCAACTTCGCCCTAGTGAGGGGGGGGGGGCATATGTTACCACCCACCTCTAACTCAAAAACTAAGAGGGCTAGAAAGACGCAGTAAAAAGCAGTCGATAGCTCTCAATGCGTACGTTTGAAAGTATTTCGGTCATTTTTTACCTTAGAGCAATATTGTGGTCACCAGAGGTCATCAAAGGTCAAATTTTGCCAATTGTCATTATATTTTTCAGAAAACATGCCGCTATCTCAGGAACTATGGTAGCTAGAAAAACGCATGGAAGAGCAAACGATAGCTTTTAAACTCTTCTTTTGAAAAGGTCATTATCAATATTGACCTCAGGTCAACGGTTTAGCCTCCAGAGGGCAAAAACTCCAAAAATAGCTGTTTTTACGAAAAGTGTTTTTCGACAATAACTTTCGACTACAAAAAGCCACGACATTTCTATTGCCAGAATCGTGTTCCCCTCGCCGAGACGCGTTAAATGAACTATAATTTGACCTTGAAAGGTCAACTTGAAAAATTGACCTCAGGTCAAGGTCATGACCTTACCGGAAAAGGTCATGTTGCATGTCAGTCGATGCGTCTCAACAAGACAAACACAATAAGACCATCCCCAGCGTTCTATCTCTTTCCAATCGCGAGTTATTGGCAAAAAACTGTTTGTAGCCTCAAGTGACCTCGGATGACCTGTCTAGAGGCTATCAGCAAAAATGACACCTTGGTCATCACGAGTGAACTAAATCATTGTGATTCTGAGATATTTGGACTGTTCCGATGTGTACACACGGATCTAGAGGCATTTTCATTTTTCTCCATTGACTTGTAATGGAAAGGTCACGCCACTGACCTGACCTTAGGTCACGGATATCAAAAATCCGAGATATACAAATTGTAGGCGCCCATAACAGCATGCAATCCACCACGTTTCAAACCTTTTTGACAAACACTGCAGGCTGGACATGATTGCAAACTTTTTTTTAGGCTTGGTCAGTTAACTTGACCTGGTGACCTGACCTGACATGACCTGGGGTCAAAAATTTCACACATTGTCCAAAATTGATGTACCAAAAGCTACCCCAATTGGCGCGGCGCTACGCGCCGCGGTTTTTTATTCACACGCAAAAAACGCGACAGGGTGGTAACATATGCCCCCCCCCACTGGGGCGAAGGTAACGCACCCTAAGTGCCTTTGTGTCCAGGGGCGCAGCGCCGCGCTGGTCAGTGCTAGAAACTGCCGCCGCATACCGCGCCATTTTGTAGCTGTATATCGTAGCCTAGGACACGAACCCAGAGACAGTCCAGCTGAACACCGTGAGGGAGGACACTACGGTTCTCGGACTGACCCAGGACCCAACTGGAGACGGTGACGGTCCGTGCCGAGAGGCAGGCCGGCAGAACGGACCAGCCCTGGCCGGTGACGGTCATGAAGATGGCCAGGACGCTGGAGCCCAGAGAGAACTGGCGGCACGTGCTCTCCGTCTCCCCGCGGCCCCGATTGAGACGGACCGTCAGCGTCAGGCCCACAGACAGCACCAGCATACTCAGCACTGCAGAACATGAACGGTAAATCACCAACAGCACCAGGATACTCAGCACTGCAGAACATGAACGGTAAATCACCAACAGCACCAGGATACTCAGCACTGCAGAAAAGGAACGGTAAATCACCAACAGCACCAGGATACTCAGCACTGCAGAACATGAACGGTAAATCACCAACAGCACCAGGATGCTCAGCACAGGAAACGGAACGGCGTTACTAACAGCAGTTTTTCATAATTTTGGATTTATTGACAATAAGTTGATAGCATTGATCAAATACCGATTAGTTCAATTTTGAGGCATTTAAAGTTGTCATCGTCATGATGTTTAATTAACGTGACTGAGTTTGAAGTCAATTCACGGAGGCGTAATTTTCTTAGTTCATTGATTGTAGTGCGATTCCTGCAGCAGGAGCCAAACGGCGCGTGCAGCGAGGCTTGCCGCTGTTTGTCGCTGTTTGTCGGTGTTTGTGCGACTCACGCAGCAGCAGCCAGAGGTGGGTGTGCAGCGGCTGCAGCAGCGAGCTGACCGCCTCGCTGGTCAGGCTGGCCGTCTCCCGCCGCCCCGAGCGCAGGTAGAAGCGCTGGGCGCTGCTGAACACCGGCACCCAGTCCAGGTAGTCGATCACGGCGGCCCGATCCTCCCGGTGCATCAGCCACGAGAGGATGGCGTCCGCCTTCTGAGGACGTCCAACAAATACACAACCTATACCTGCCAGTCATCGTAAGGGAAAAAGAGAGACTAAAGAAGAACATGAAATAGCGACACATGTTTCTTTATGAATTTAGCTAGCATGTTTTGCTGGCCATTAGGAGCCTCGAATATCGAGCGCCAGAGCGACTCGAACCCGGGCTCTTACCACCCGTGACCTCCGATAATACAGCCATGGTATACCATGGCTGTAGGGGAAGTTGGGGGAACGCCGAATACTTGTTTTCTGACGCCCGTAGCACGCAAGGTAGACAACATAAGCTATTCTTGTTGGCGTCATTCGAGAGGCCAGTCTTTTGTCTTTCAAACATACCAGGCGCATTTGATGAATTCGCATACCGTTAAGCGCAAAAACTAAAAATATCAAAGAACTGACTTTTTCGGCGTTGCCCCGGACTGCGGGGAAAGCCGAAAATGGGATAAATGATCTACGAGGAATGCTGACATTGATGTTTTGCCAATTTATCTCAAACTTTATCCAAAATTCATCAAAGCTGACACGCGTTTTAAGAGCTTGAGGACGCTTGGTGCACACTGGAAGTTATAATTGTGTGATATAATAAAAATGCTAGGTAAATCATTCCTTATAGGTAACAGGCCGTTGTGCCGGCTGAAAGTGTAATTTGTTTGACTAAAAATACGCGTTGCTATTCTACAGCAGTAAAGTCCACGTAGCGTGCTTTAACGTGCGTAATTGCACGTTTTCGGCATTACTCCAGCCAG
Organism: Amphibalanus amphitrite; assembly: GCF_019059575.1. Taxonomy (NCBI): domain Eukaryota; kingdom Metazoa; phylum Arthropoda; class Thecostraca; order Balanomorpha; family Balanidae; genus Amphibalanus; species Amphibalanus amphitrite. Next base: position 132,621 of record NW_024882036.1, read on the forward strand.
CCATACTTTCATTTGCAGGCCCATAACTTTTAAACGTGCTGTATAAATTTCAAATAGGCAGCACACTTATGCAAAGACATGCTGAAGATTACTTGACCGAATTGGCCAGACAAACGGTAGCATAATGAGTAAGAAATGCAGCTTCAAAGGCGCATGTAGTACAAGGGAAACGTACCTTGAAAACGCTTTTGGCGCCCTCACAGCCGAAGTATTCCAAATGACAACTCGTAACAAACATGCGATAATTGTAGTCACTTAAGCTTCAGAGCATCACTGAGACGTGGCATCCATGTCGTACGGTTTTAGAAATATCTCGAATTTCGGCTTTGCCCCAACTACGGCATTGCCCCAACTTCCCCTATTATCGGAGGTCACGGGTGGTGACCTCATATGTGACCTATCCATTTCATATATGAAATGGATAGTCTGCTTAAAGTTGATGTGTGTTATGGGGCCGCTGTGACGCTGTAACGTGTCCATCGCACCTGGATGACAACCTCTCCCACAATGCCGATTGCCGACCCAGGTGCCGTATCCACTGCTCTGAATACCTACCCCTGACCTCCCATCTCTGCTCTGAATACCCACCTGTCCTCCCACCTCTGCTCTGAATACCCACCTGGTTGACCACCTCCCCCACCATGCCCGTCCAGGTGCCGTACCCTCTGCTCTGAATACCCACCTGGTACACCACCTGCTGCGCTGAATACCCACCTGGTTGACCACCTCCCCCACCATGCCCGTCCAGGTGCCGTACCCTCTGCTCTGAATACCCACCTGTTCTCCCACCTGCTGCGCTGAATACCCACCTGGTTGACCACCTCCCCCACCATGCCCGTCCAGGTGCCGTACCCTCTGCTCTGAAAAACCCACCTGGTATACCACCTGCTGCGCTGAATACCCACCTGGCTGACCACCTCCCCCACCATGCCCGTCCAGGTGCCGTACCCTCTGCTCTGAATACCCACCTGGTACACCACCTGCTGCGCTGAATACCCACCTGGTTGACCACCTCCCCCACCATGCCCGTCCAGGTGCCGTACCCTCTGCTCTGAATACCCACCTGGTATACCACCTGCTGCTCTGAATACCCACCTGGTTGACCACCTCCCCGACCATGCCCGTCGAGGTGCCGTACCCTCTGCTCTGAATACCCACCTGGTTGACCACCTCTCCCACCATGCCCGTCCAGGTTCCGTTGGCCAGCAGGGCGCCGTAGCCACTGGAGGACTGCGGCACGATGCGGTACGTCACGTTCAGTTCTTGGCACAGAATCTTCCATAGGTCCACCAGGTAGCCGCTGAAGTGAAAACCCCCCTCCGCAGTCTCCTCGATAAACACAAACGGCGGGTCCTGCGGCAAGTATTAAAAGACAGAAATCAAGGAGGACGGAAGTTGGTTCAAAATCAGGGTTTTAAATCGAGGGGGATGAAAGGCGTACAGTTGGGTATTTAAAGAATAGAAGAAAATGGACCTTCATTTCCGGATCTTTCAATGTAAAGATACACATAAAACTATGCAGTCATGTTACCACCCCCGAAAGGAGATCTGAGTACCTACGACTCTCCAGATCCTAAAAAAAGTTGGTAAATAAATGAAAAGATGGAGCTGGTCGGGTGGAAGAAAGGCTGTCGTCCATGTCCTGTTTTCTCAGCGGCTGAATACTTACATGAGCGGTGGTGACAATGAGCTCATCTAGGAAGTCATCCGGTACCGCACCATAGTTTGTGAAGACGATGAGCGAACCATTCCGCATCATTCTGACGCCAAACGTTCACTCTTCTTGCAGTTAGTGCAAATAGGCGGCGAGGTTAATTATTTCGCTCGTTCTAGTCACTCCTGTGGTGACAGCAGTGTACCAAATACCAATGCGATTGTTTCGGACACTGTAGAACTATGAACGGTTCAGAAATGCTCCACGTCCAAACTGAGACACAACGTTCCTCTCTGCGCCGCTGATCGGCAGACACTGGCTCTCGGCTATGTGTTTCGATTTCAGCAACATGGTGTGAGTCCTTCCGTTGCCAAGTGAACGAGCCAGCAGCACCACCGAAGGATAACATCAGCTGGAGGGGTTATAAAAGCCCAGTGTAAGGTGTCTAATGTTTCCTTTCATGGACGCCCTGATGCTGGCTTTACGGTTCAAAACGGTCCAAGTTATTTCCCAATGGACTGCTTCGGCGAGCATTAGATGCGTGTCAGTGATGAATCGATACCTACGCCATTTGTAGCCTGTCGAATTGCGGACTGGTAAAAATGATCGGTATGGCTTCAACCAAATGTTCATCGGGAAAGCGACCTCCATCCCGCGAAGCTTGTTAGAGTGTAAAATATGTTTTTTACATTGTTTTAAATATCTTAAAACCTTATCACGACAACGCTCGCAGTACGTAGTCCCGATTAACCCTCGCCGAGCCAGGATGGGGGGGGGGGGTGATGGGGGGAGGTGCAACCCCCCAAAGGTTTTTCGGAAATACCTACCGCGCCGTCAAATTTAGCATACCCTCTAGGGCAGCCTTTTGGCGCCTTTCCTGAAAATTTCAGGTTTCTGTCATTCCAGGTCAGGTCACCAGGTCACGAAAACCAGTACAATACCAGGGTAAAATTGGACTATATTAGCGGCAACGGAACCGCTAAGTTTATCGTTGTACGAACCGTGAGACTTAGGGACACCATATTTCAGGCATAACTTGGGGCAGCCATTTGGCACTTGTCCTACGAGTTTTGTGTTCCAGTGAGCTCAGGTCAGGTCACAAGGTCACAAAAACCTATACATGGTCATAATGGCACTAAAAATGCGCTTTTTTGTCAATGAAATCTAGAGTTGTTCATCGAGTTGATTCAAACTGGCAGGATATGCTAAGCTCACTGAGTTATGTAACCTACATTCAGGTTTTTTCAATTTCGGGTGACCTGAGGTCATCTAGAGGTCACGAAAATTTTAAGAAAATTTGTCTGAATAACTCCAATGGCAAAGATATGATCCATTTCAACGTTTCTGTGTTGTTTAGCTCCATCAAAGATGAATTCGGTGTTTGCTTGCTGAAAAAAAAACACTGAGGTCAGGTCATCTGAGGCCAAATGAGCTCAAACTACGTTCTTGCTAATAACTTCGCACACAATGGGGCTAGAACTTAAAAAAATGTTGTCATTGTGTTCCTTGTGATCGGCCGAATCGAATGATATGCGATATGACGCAAGTTGGTCAACTTTAACTTAACCTCGCCGGCCGAGGGGGGGGGGCGGGTGCCGCCCCCCATAGTTCGGAGCGATAGCTCCGAACACGCTGGCGATAGAGAGCTGAAACTTGGCATACCTGACTTTTGATTCAAGCCGGATCTTTTAACACCAACCGCATTTTTGGGTCAGGTCAGGTGAATGACCTATGACGTCATAAGTGAACCTCTGCACGGTCTTGAGATGTCGCAACTTCACAACGCCCTCACTGCCAGAGGAGATGTCACAGGGAAATGAAACTTGCAGGATCTAGTATCCATTACGAGTCTCACAACTTGTATATCTCGGATTTCTCCTAAAGGTCATATGAGGTCAGGCCATTTTCGTGACCTCACCATTATAAGTCAATGGGGAAAAATGAAAACTGCTATTCTGGCGCCGGGAACGATCTCCAACTATCTCAAGCACACAGAATCGTGATTTGATGCACTCCTTGCAAGGTTAGATGCGTCACTTTTGCAATGTTGACCTTGCGTGACGTCATTTATGACGTCATCAAGGTCAAATTAGTTTTTCGTCAATAACTCTTGATCAAATTGAGCTAGCGAGTCGGGGAAGCCACCGATAGACTCAGGAGGACCTGCCGAATCGAATGATATGCGACATGACCTCTTTCGACCAGCTTCGTGACCTGGGGGTGCTGACCTGACCTTGACCTGAGGTCAACACCCAAAGTTGACCTGACCCGAACAAAAAGTATATCATTCGACGCGCCTGACCGAGGCGAACACGATGCTGCCAAAATCGCGGCTCTGCGGCCGTTTTTTGCGAAGTTATTTACAAAAAAACTGAACCGTACCTTGGGGCACTTGACCTGACCTCAGAGGTCACCGGTTGACCTAGGACCTTAAAATCGGGTACCAATCTCTGCGTCTCGTAACGGCGCACACCCTCGTTTTTTCAGCGACGCGCTAGCTCCACCAGGGGCGAAACGGCGAAGGGGGGTCGTACCCGTATGTAGAAAACCGATAGGTCCGGCGAGGGTTAATTAATTAATTTAAGTTCGGCACTAACAAATAAGGAAAATTTTAAGTTCACTTAAACTTGTAAAAAGTTATACCATTCAATGCGCACGGACGTGTGCTTTTATGCTTTTATGTTAGCTCTATCTTGATTAGATCAAAAGTTATAAGCGGATTTTTTTTACCTGTTTGAGCGAAATTTTTACATTAATGCCCCCAGCCCCTCTTAAATATTGACCTAGAGCAACCAAATTTGCACAGGGGCGAGATCTTCTATGGGCCCACCTACTCTGTAAATTTGGCGTTTCTAAGTGCCATAGGAGCCAATCGCCAGGGGGTCGTACCACCCTCCCCTCCCCCTCCCCCTCGCCGTCCGCGTTATGAAAAAGGCCCTCGCCGGACGAGAATTAAGGGCCTGCTTAATTAACTAAGGGCCTGCAACGTTGAGACAGAATTGAATTGATTGCATGACTGCTAAATATCATGCTTGTATTTATGCGCTATGCATGGCAAATAGGTGATAAGCCAGCTCTTATAGAGGACCTTTATAGCCAAGTCGGAGCCAGGTATAGCGTCAGTCAGTCCACCTTACAGTCCGTCAGTCAGTCCATCTTACAGTCCGTCAGTCAGTCCGTCTGTCCGTCCGTCTGTCCGTCCGTCAGTCAGTCCGTCCGTCAGCCCGTCCCGCAGTCAGTCAGTCAGTCAGTCAGTCAGTCAGTCCGTCAGCTGGTCCGTCAGTCAGTCCGTTCGTCCGTCCGTCCATCAGTCAGTCAGTCATTAAGTCAGGACACACCTATATCCGATTTATCTGCTCCATCCTCAGAGCTTAAGCATCCAGCCTTCTCTCAACAACTCAAATCCCCTGTAATTTGTCATACAAATATGCAGTTCACATAACTACGCTAGTTTTGAGCTTTGCTGTGTGATCATTGTGGAAGATAATGTTTGCAAGTTGCTACTACATATGCCTACATACCTACATACTTATTTGCCAAACAACTGAGTGCTAACCAAATTACTAACCCACTCCATTTGAGTTATTCCAATGGCGTACCTAAAATTGTACCTATACATTATTTCGTAGATGGCTTCATGACGGTCCCCGACTCCCCTGTCTCAGATTCTAACGCCCCTGTCACGTTGAACAAAGCCGGGCGCCCCCTCCCCGGTCGCCAAAGGGGGAGGGGGCGGCCACCTGTCGCAGCTGACCTTTGGCTTTTTCCACCAGCCGCGCGCGTGCTCGCCTACGTCAAGATAAGCGCCTAGGTTTGTTTTTATTTTGTCCTGGAACTATTTTCATTTTGCTACGATTAGCTACGCTGTTGTTTATCTTTCAGTCTGTTTGCTTGTAATATAAAAAAACATGAAACTAGTATGGTTATACATTATACAATGCACATTTCAGCTTTATGTTAACAGACTTGGACTCCCCTAGCGGCGAGTCGCAAAACTAGCGTTTCGGGCGGGAAATTTCGCGCCAGTTGTCTGCTGGGGACGGGGTGTGTGGGGTGGCGGACAGTGCTAGTGATTTGTGATTTCGTGATTGTGCGCTGCGGACTGTTGTGAAGTGTTTATGATCGTCAAGTGAGAAAGCTGCAGGTGCTGCGTTGCGGGCGGTGTGTCCAGTTTTTACCATTCAGTGATTTTGGTGTCCGCGCGATGCCAGTGGCCCCCAGCGGCCAGCATTCTCTGAATATGTCACTCTCGGAGCCTCGGAGGCCAGTCTAACGCGGTCGATTCGGAATTCGGCTCGCTCAGTCATTCTCTTTCGTCAAGGTAACTCCGGACCACGATGTCCAGTTGGTATTTTATTGGTGACTGGTGTAAAAGGAATATGTTTAGGGTATAGCCATAAAGTGCATATATTCACTGATTAGGAAGTAGGATGGTTAAAGAAACAAATTGTTCCACGTCATATCTCTATCTTTCCCCGTTCGTTTCGGCTTAAGAAGTTGAAAGCGGACCTTTACTGTTTCAAAACTCAAATAAATAATATATTTTGTGGAAAACTTGTATTCACCATTGCTGCATTAACACTGGCATCATACTAACAGACGCTGACAGCGTCAAATTTATGAATCAATATATTCCATCAGAGTTTACAAAAGCGATCGTGGATGGCTCTTCTACTCCGGCCCACACCAGGTGAATGTATCACTGACAAGGCGGTTGGAGGCTAAACGTTACAGATAATTGTACGATCATCCGCGTCCACATTTCCCTCTCCCAGGTTCTCAGTAAACACAACACGCTGCCTACATAGCGCCAATGAAATGCAGCCACCTCCTGTCCGCCGGCGGCACCATTACGTCATTCACATGTCCCTTTCGGGCGAACATCGCCCCTCTCAGAGACAGCCCTTCCCTCATAGATGCCCCGCCTCCCCTCAGGATAGGTACAACCCTCACGATGAAAGCTCTCTAAGAGAGCCGTCACCTCTCCTCCCCTGAGGCCCCTCTTCCGTCGCTGTGAGCCCCTCCCCCAGGTCCGCCCTCTAGCGCTGCCTCCGTCCCTGGAACAGTTTATAGAGTCCGAACACCCCGGCTCCTGTGAGGGCCACCCCGGCCCAGGAGGGTCCGTGGCCGGTCTCCTGACGGTCTCCGTGCCGCCAGCGGCCTCCGCAGCCCTGCCGGCCGGACCACTGCGGCTCCCGCGGCTCCCGCGGCGGCTCCCACGGCTGCTCCGCTCCGGCTCCGTCCGCGGCGTCCCGGCTCCGGCGGTGGGACCACGGTCCCTGCCGGTCCCAGCGGTCCTGCCGGTCCTGTCGCTCGCCGTGCCAGTGCTGGTGCCGCCCCCAGGGCCCGCGGTGGCGGGGGTCGTCCCCCTCGGCGCCCCACCGTGAGCCAGGCGCCTGCTGTCGCTGGTCAGAAGGGTCGCCACCCCACCGGGGCATCCACGGACCGTAGCCGGGCTGGTCGCGATCGGAAGTCATGACGATCTCAGAAGAAATCACCCAATCTCACTGACCACTGCTGCTCTGTCGCTTCTCCGCAACTGAATGAGTGCGTGCACCCGGCCGGGCGCATTTAATACACCGCCACTCGCCATTGTTACGTCAGAAATGGCCCGGAGCGGAGCTCGAGAGGCCCTCCCGAATGGTCGTCGTCGGCGGCTCGGGCGTTCCGTCTGACGCAACAGGGCTGGCGTACGGAGCGTCGGCCGGCTGACGTCATACATGGCAATCAGCTGATGCCACCGGCTGGAGGACGGGGATGACTGGCAACTTTGGCCGGGCTACCGGCGCGGCGGTGACTTAAGGATGATGGGTTCAGTGGTACTTTTACAGTACGGCGGTACCCGGAGTACAGGCTGGTATTGATAATCGAGATCGTTCTATGCTGAAACAGAACAGGAGTGTTCTATTTGTTTTAGGTTGTGATGGAATGACGTGGTCGGCAGATAACAATCCGGTTAGCGTTCGGAGAGAGGAAGCGCGGGGCTCAGAGTTTCAAAGTAATGTCATTGTAACAAATGTAAAAAGTAAATAAACAATGTCTTCTTCTGTGATAGTCTGTTTGGGGACCTCTTGTTCGAGCCGTATAACCAACACGGTTTTTCTTTTCTTGAAGTATGTATTGCAAATTTGACGACAGAATCCAAAAGTAATAAACAGTCGGCCGAGACTTTGAATAACGATACGTCAGGCCGCTACGGCGGTTGGCTTTCGAAATCCATCTTTCACAGCTCCTGCTCGGCGTTCGGCGTCGGCCGCTATATTGAAACGTCATACACACACGTCATACATATAGATGTACGTCATATCATAGCACCAATCAGAAGCGGGCTAGGACAGGCGTCGCAGGTGAGGAGTGAGGACCATATAAGGATATTGTAAGTGGGCGAGGGGGCTGGGCAGTAAGTAGGTACAGAGGGAGGTGGAGGACGGGGTAGGAACGAATTTCGTTACAGTCATAGACGGTGCATGGAAATAAATGGGCGCTCTTTTTTGGTATTTGTTTTCTCACTCGCTACCCGCCCCTCTTCTCTTCAGACCCGGCTGGATACGCTCGTGATAAGGAGCTTCGTTTGCGTAATTATTTGTGTGGAGCGTTATCTGCCGAGAAAGGAACAATTACAATTCCTGATGAAAACAAGTGATTCATGACGTATGATGATATATTCATAACATAGCGCTTAACATCACTTATAATATTCAACAGTTTACGTCAGTACATATACACTTGGAATGTGCAGACTGCGCAGCGTGCCATGTTGCTGCCATTATTAGGTAATTATCGCTGCTTCACTTATATATAATTTGTACTGAAATGTGACAGATCTTTGGATAAAACGAAAGTAGAAATACAAACCAGTCATCCTGTTGATAAATAAAAACGGTTTGTAAGTAGAACAGGGGTAATAAATTATAACGACAATGACAGCCCTAATCAACTGTTCAACAGGACAGGTCAAAGCAATTAACTAGCATGGGATCCACAAGCAGTACCGTGCACGCAAACATTCAACAAGTCAGATGCGACAAAAATATGTCATTTACATACAACTCCCAGATCAATCAACGAAAGACGGCTATCCTTCTGACTACTTCAAGTCTGAGGTTGAGTGCGAGGCACAGCGTATTTAAAGATCGTTCGACACGGCCCCGTTAATGAAACTCATCAGATGTACAACCTGAACGAACATTACATGTTCCGTCAAGGCAGAATCACGTCAAAACACTATACATGACACCTTCCCAAACGTACTACATCACCTCTGGTATGTAGGTATGCCTGTTGTGATATACAGCTCTGCAATATTGGGCGTTGAATCAATCCTGCGATCCCAGACCTTCACTCAAACGAGCGACCCATTCAACGACAGCATGCACAATCGTATTAGGTAGGCATGTCAGGCCTAATATACCCAATAAATAGGCTGGTAGATTTACCTCATTTGGCTAGAATCAACATATAAATAACAGTCAGGACAAAACAAAGCGATGACCACAGCCAACACCCAACGTTCACCTTTCGTGCAACGTTAAATCACCAGCATACAGCCGTTGCAGTGTTCTGCAATCAAAAATTGCACCACACATATAGCCTCAGATCTGCCCACCACACACTGACGCCCTCAGAGTCGCGCCGAGTCCTGCTCAGATCATCCCCTCTCCCTCTCCCTCTCCCTCTCTCTCTCTCTCTCTCTCTCTCTCTCTCTCTCTCTCTCTCTCTCTCTCTCTCTCTCTCTCTCTCTCTCTCTCTCTCTCTCTCGCGGCCAATCATAGCCTCGGCCGGCGGTCAAAGTTGATGTTCTGCTCGGCGCAAAAGTCCCGGGTCAGCGGCAGGCAGTTGAGGTACTCGCACCAGTGGCAGTCATAGAAGGGCGTCACGTAGAACAGCACCAGCAGGAACAGCACCAGCAGCGTCACCGTGGTCACGCACACGGCGATCAGCACCTTCTTGCGCGCCCGGTCGTACGCACCGAATGACACGTACGGCAGCAGCGCGTACGACAGCAGAAAGCCGACGATAAAGCCGAATATGTGCGCGTAGTTGTCCACCTGCGGCCAGAAAAGGAGCGCGTCTTAGTTGCACGGCACGCATGACGCAACACAAGTTGATCAATGAGCTTTTATGTTGAGCTATGTTGATAATCTGTGTGGAATGTGGATCTATGCTTTTGAATTTATTGCTTGTTCTCAATATCATTATAGGGGGCAGTGAAAGATAGGTTTTATGGAAGGTAGAGACAAGATGAGTATCAAGTAAATAACCTGCTCTAAGCAACGATCAAGTTTCGGTCATTCGAACGATCGGTTATGTTGGAGGCTTACCATTTTATGAAAATAATACAAATTGGGATAATGATGCCAAAGGGTTACTTATAACACCAACGTTTTCCTAAGCGCCGTCGTCGGTGTCCTAAACCAAAGCGTACCCATCTAATCCAAGCGAAATCCTAAACTCACCCAGGGCAGGAGTCCGACGGCGAACAGGACGACGGTGAGTCCGAGCAGGCGGCACAGGGCGCGCCACGGCCGCTGCAGCATCGGCCACACGTTGATCACCTCGACAAAGTGGCAGGCGAGCAGACCGAACTGGGAGCCGGCCGGACCCACCTGAGGAGCAGAGACAGACGGTCAGTGCATACCAGGCTCATTGTATCAAAATACTAGCTATATTCCGAAGGACCGAACAAGAATGCCTGCATAGTAAATTGAATACCAGCCTGCCTATACCCGGTAGCGCTCGAAGACGGAGGTCAGGTTGTTGTCTAAGACCGGGTCGCACACTCCCCTGAGGTCAGTTCGCTGACACTTTACTTCCCTCGGCCCTGTATGGGTACGAAGACGGAGGAGGCCAGGTTGCCGACGCAGGTCAGGTCACCCCCCACTCCTGAGGTCATGTCGTTAACTCACCTCGGCCCTATACGGCACGAAGATGGAGGAGGCCAGGTTGCCGGCCATGCCGGAGACTATGTAGATGACGGCCACTCGCGAGGCCCCGGCCATCTTCTCCAGGTCGCGCAGGAAGAAAAACTGAATCACCACCGTCAGAACCAGGTGGATGATCCTGCCGCAGACGAGGTACCAGAGGTCAGGGACACATGTTCGGATGGTGTCTCGACGGCTTCATAAAAATAATGGCTAACACTGTTTAGCGTGATGAGCCGTTTACAGTCACACTTCGAAGGTGACCCAATGTCTATTCCTTATGCACCGCAAATTTATCATCGTTTCCTGCACAGAAGGCAAATGACTTGCATCATGCATGATCATTGGTCAATCAACATTTTCAAAGCGGCAAAGTAAACCACATTCATATGCAAAGAGGTTACTTTGGCTTGCTGCAAGCTATCAAAGACGGCGTTGTCATGTGCGAGTTTTGCTCCTCACCCGGCGTGAAGAAACAGCGACGTCCAGAGCCGATAGAACTGATCGGGCTTCTCTGGATCATAGAACGGGATCATCCCGCAGACGTCGTCCAGACACGAGACCTGCGGAACATGTAGAAATACGTACTGAACGGACAAGTATACACATTACCACACTTCAGTTCTAAACACTACTGGAAGAGGAGAAAAAGAAGAAACAATTTCAACGGTTGTCACTCATCAGCCTAGCGGGACAAGCATTAACTGTCGACTTTGTGCGGGATGGAAAGGAATGTGTACTCATAAACACTCTTGCCAGCTATCGGCATAAGATGTGGGCGAATCTCGTGATTTGAGCTCTGCATTGGGGATAGAGAGGTTCACTTATTCGAGTTTGTTTGTTTGTTTTGTTGGGTTAGACTTTTCCGGTCTAACTAGACCATTTCAGAGCCGGAAGTATGATAAGAATTAGGGGGAGGCATTGGTCTGGGCAGACACCCTATAGAGAGTCACCGGGGCTGAGCCCGTCCGAAAGGACGGGCCGACCAGCCCCCCAAGCACTCTCTGTACCCGGCTACGGGGTGCGCTACCTCGGGAGCAGCGGTGCCGCTCCAAGGGAGCAGCCCGCATGATATAAAGGTGCCTGTCCAGCCCGGAGTGGGGATTGCGGCGTGGAGGAGAAGGATTTCAGTATCCTGAGGATGGAAGCGACGGAACGGATGTCTCCAACATCCATGACATCGAGCCCCTAGTCGTACCTGCGAGCAGAGCGCGGCCTCCTCGTGGAAGAAGCCGTTGACGAAGTTGCAGTACTCGCGGGTGGCGATCTCACAGTGGCCGTGGATGCCCACACAGCACGGATGGCCCACCACCTCGCAGGTCATGTGCTCCGCAGACAGACTGCCCTCTGTCGGCGACCAGGGGAGTTAGTGGTCAGAGGAGGCGCCACGGAAAGTGTCCTCTGTGGGGAAACCGGGGGAGTAGTTAGAGGAATAACGGACAGACTGTCCTCCACTGTTGGCGACCGGGGGAGATATGGTCAGATAGAGGCTTTGCCTTTTCCGGCGACCGGGGGAAATCAACAATTGTTCCAGTACAGCATGTCCCTTCGAGTGATCATTCGAACGGCTTTGAGACCGGTCCCTTCCCCACAAGATTGATTAAATCGCTGTAGCGCACCGCGGCATCGGGGTGCTAGTCAGCGTTGGACTTTCTCAACATCTCCTACTTATTCTCTCATACATGATTCTCAAAAATAGACCAACACTCGTTAGCCGTACCGGGCGCGGGGGAGGGCCGCTTGCAGATGGGCCACTGGGTGATGTCGTCTGGCCACTCGTGGGGAGCCCGGCTGGCCGGCTCGGCACAGTAACTGCCGGAGACAGAGAAATATCTCTCAATGCAGGATACACACTACAGACTTCTCATATAGCAGCAGAGCGGAGAGTACTGTCACGCGGAATAACGCCTCCTTCTCATGATAAAGACAATGTCAGGGCTCTAACTCACAACCTTTACTAAAGCTGGCTATTTTAGCCTGAAAATAGTCACGACCAGCCACGCAACCACTGGAGCTTTGTTGATCCGCGTCAACAATGTTGCACGGCTAAAGTGACATCAGGGCACACGTTTTGGGGCTGCAAACACGTTACCGCACCATGTTTGAGATTGTCATGAAATGTTGATCAACAAAGTTCTGACAGCGCCGAGTTCTAACATCAGGACGTGACGAATTGTTGAATAAACCGGCACGTTTTCAGAAGAGGACGATGCACACGCTGATCAGAATTTGATGCTGGGGTTAGGAGGAGCAGTGTTGCAGGTAGGTACTCACTGAGGGTCCTGGCCACAGACCGGCCCAGAGATCCTGCCCTCGGGCGCCGAGCCGCGACCCGATGACCACGTGTGCCACGTACTGATGGTGCTCTGAAAGGTCAACAGATGTCAGCAGAGGTCAGCAAATGGGGTCAAACGGTGTGGGGTGAGTTTCGCTGACCAGGGATACGTCAGACTACATATATGGCAGGGTCTGTCGGTGGAAGGGAAGCGGGAACCGCTGTTTATTAGACTATTTGATCAAAATACGTTCAGCTTCATATAAAGCACACAATGGCAAATCGAGTAGCCTGGTAGGGATCGTTTCCGTTTCACATTTAGCATTACGTTTATTTCTACTCGGAGCAATACTTATCCCAAAAGTTAAGTGAGGACAAGGGATGAACATTGAATATGGCATCCATCACGTGCAATGTGCATACTCGTATATCGCAAACATGTGCATATTTCAGATCGAATGCAACACGCACTCATTATTACTTGCTATCTTTTCCAAAACGGCGCAATGACAAACATCTTTTTTCGTCTCACGTTTTTTTGTGCACTTTTGAAAAGGTGGCATTTTTAAATAGACCACAGGAGCTAGGTTGCACGAAACAATGGGAGAGGTGGGGCTCTTGTCACCATTCTGCGATGAGTTACTGTATCCACACTTACTAATTGGTGCGAACATGCGATGATGTAAAAGATATGCAATGCAAGAACAACAAACAGCGATACGCAGTGTATGTACAATAATAAAGGCATGCGAACTGCAGGTACCTTATATGTTGTTGAGATATACAAGCTTACAAAGAGTGCGACAAGCATCTTTTGCTCTTGAATACAAATGACGGGAAATTAAGGTAAAATATTGAAATATTTTTACCGATAGGTAAGTACCACTAAAGAAAAGTCAAAGCGATGCTTCACAATTTATGGCCCTTGACCTTGAGGGTTAATTGGTTTATTGTCAACAATTATTTTGCTGTGCCAATTCAAGATAGTTTATTCAACCTCAGTTGAAATGTTGGTAGTAGTTGTATTTCCCATTGCGACCACCGCCTTGCTAATCGCCGAAACTGAACATTTCTGGAGTTTATTAGGTGTCAGGCCATATAAGGTTATTTCCTACTTTTATGTTTCTTAGTGCTTGTGTGAGGTTCACATTTAAAACGTTTTAGTTTATACCCTTTTCCTAGACGCCTAACCAAGTCTAAGCAAAACACCTCCTTATTGATAACTTTGAGCGCAGCTCTTCATCAGAATACTAAATCAAAAATGCTGCGATAAAAATTAAAAATCGAACCTTTCGAATCGGAAGATTCTTTTAGTTCCTCATTTCTACATACATATGAAATTCTACATGGTCTGGTAATGCATAAAACAAAGCAAAAGAAAATCAAAACGAAAAAGAAAAGAAAAAAGAGATAGGCAACATGCAATGATCAAAGGAACAACTCAATTTAAAGTTGTTGGTTTTATTTATCATACACCCGTTTATGTTTTAAGCATCGTGTTATGATCGCAGATTTTAATAATTGAAAAATGAATGGTTGATGAAGTGTTTTGTTCCGTATTCTTAATTTAAAAGACATTCTTCCCAAAAACTGTCTTTAAAAGAAACTGTTCGATCCAAAGCTAATCATGACTACAAAATTGGGTACTGTGGCGTGTAAATTCACGACACGCATGTTGCGTCATGTTTACGCTAATACGTGACCAAAAAAAACTTAGAAAAATACATTAACAACAGCACAATGTTACATTCGAGCTACCACAGTCTGACACCATCCAGAGCAGGCAGAATGTCGGGGCATTCCACGATGCGAGAACAGGAAATCAGGCGAAAAGCGCAAGTCATTGAGACATCAGGCAGAAATGTCTCAGTGGAGCTGCCAGATTACAGCGCTGCCATGCAGCAGCAGCACGTACCGGGTTTCTCATTCTCGCCGTCTGCTGCTGCCCAAGAATATTAAAAAAGTGATCAATAAAAAGCACAGCAGCACCGTCGCATATTAACCCACCCATATTAGTAAGCAAATGCACGGATTGGACTCAGCGGGAAGGAGCTGAATGGTTGGGTGACAACAGTTACTGCCTGCCTGGCTGATGGTGCCTAACGATTGCCTGTCGTTTCTTAAAAAATGTGGTTAATTATTAAGTAAAAAGTAAAACTCAATTTGTTAGGAACTAAATATAATGTAACACTGAACACTAAAAACCTGCTAAATTCATCGCATACGCGCGGTTACCAAGCAAACGTCTTTGCGTGTTAACTTAGCTGTAAAATTTGTTCTACAATTGCTGAAACATTTTTTCCAGTTTTTGCTCAATATGTCTATATCCAAAATTTATATCTGCATAGACCTTCCTAATTGCATAGCATATATAGATTTAGATGCAGAAATCAATTTCCATAGCATTGTAGAATCAAGTACACCATTTAATTAACATGGTCATAGGACGCTTCACCGCAAAAAATGAGGTCTCAAGATTCTGTGAATGAATATTTAACAGCAAAAAAAAAAAGACTTGGATGTTTTCCATTTCGACTGCTTTATACTAAGCCAAATAGATTGGGAACGAATATGTAAACGTTACACTCCTTGTAAAACGCCAAAGAAATGTCGCTTATTATTAATGACTATCATATTAACACTACATCAGATGCAATGGCCCAAAACATGCTCCGTAACATTTCGCATATAAATGAATATAAAAACAAATATACGCAGAAAGTAACACTGATCGGTCAAAGTAAATGTATAACAAAAGCCAGCAAATCAGAAGCATTCTTACGATCAGCCGGTGCAATTTCTACCAAGGCTGTGCGAGAAAAAAAAGTTGTAACTAAACGTTGTGAATAACTGATATGTTATTGAAGTAAAATGGCCATGATCGTCATATTATTGGCACGAGGACATTCGACATTAACTGAATATGCAACAAAGTCTCAAAGACTGACAACACTAATTTTTTTGGGAGGGGGGGGGGGCAAAAATTTCTTCTCGACGAATAATTAAATGACAATAAGAAAGAAAAGCAAGCACTTTCCAAGAAAGACACTGGAGACTGGAGAGCTTTTCTATTTATATGCCTATGCCAAAACCAGTTTTAAATTATATGCATCCGATGATAAGGGATGCAATTTTATTGATCCAAATTACATTGAATTGCCGAGCAAATAATCAAGATAGTCGACCTTTTTATTTTGCTAAGATTCAAACATTTTTGATTTAACCGAACAAGACCAAACACATGAAAAGGTTCTTTACACCTATCTCTACCGTCCGTCCGTTTCGCCCGTCTAGTCTCTCTGGGTGCGGTGCACTGGCCGACACTGGTCCCCGGTCCCCGGTCCCGGTCCGCGGTCCCCCGGGTCCACTCACGCTGCAGCCGGTCCGAGGGGCCTGCACGCAGCCGCTGCGGTCGTTACGGATACAGCAGGCCGTGTGCCGCTCCCGACTGCGCTCAGCTCGAATCTCGCTGTCCAGGCGCGCGTCCCGGCGCATACAGGGCGCGAACTTGGCGCCCAGGTGGATCAGGTCCGCCTGAGGGGACAGCCAGGGACGAGCGGTGTCAGAAGTGTGCCCCTCGTCGGGATTTCCAGGAACCAGGTCAGATCAAGAGGGTGGGAACGGGCTGCTTTCAATGTTCTAGACAGCATGAAAAACAAGCATTCGCGACTGAGCTATACGAGCACCAAGCACTGTTGTGAAAGGCTTTTTTCTGGTTTCTTGTCGCATATTTGTCAAACAAAGCATTGGGTTATCAGTTCGACCCACTTTTGCTAAATGACAGTTAGCCACACAAGATACCTCGATTGTTGTCCTTGAGCGTTGGAAATGGAAGCTCACATCACACAAAGGAGTAACCAATCCATTTGTGCGATTTCGTTACTAAAAACCGTAATCCTTTTTTACTTACCGCTCGCGGTCCGAACCATAGGTTAGCCGGTTCCCAATAGTCAACTTGTTGCAATGAAAGACTTGTGTCCATAACCTACAACGCAAAAGAGACGCGTTATTTGCTATCGTCTTTATTCGAAAGCGGTTTATGAAGGGATCTTGCTCGAAGGTAAGCTTCAAAGCACATTAAATAAGTTGCAATTATTGTGGCAATTATTGACATAATTAAAAACGCTACTGAACATCAAAACTATTTGACACTTTCTTTTATTCCAAGTTTTGGGACGCTGTCAATAGTTGCATCATCAACACGCTAAAATCACAAGCAGTTTACATTACCATTTCCATTCTTTCCATCCCATTCCCTCAACCCCATTCCGTACCTTCCCACTGATCTGCTGCAGCTCGAAGCCGAACGGTCCGAAGCCGTAGCAGCCGAGCGATATGACCATGATGAGCACCTGCACCGTGGTCACCCAGTAGGTGAAGTAGGGTCGGTGGTCCTCCAGATCGTCCAGCTGAGAGGCCACGTCCGCCCGGCTGGCTACAGAGCGCCGCCACTTGCGACCGCTGAGGGGGGGTGGGCAGAGGTCAGAGGTCAGAGGTCAGAGGTCAGAGGTCGTCCAGCTGGGGGACCACGTCCGCCCGGCTGGCTACACAGCGCCGCCACTTGCGGCCGCTGAGGAACGCGGGAGGATTAGGGGGTATTCGGGAGGGGCACACGGTGTGAGTTTAAGTTCCACTGGGCATATTCTATTCTCGTCTCATTCCCTGCAATTGACTCGCTTGGCTCATCGGCAAAAATTGTCATTTAAGAAGGCTACATCGCTTTTTAACTGTGACGACTCGTAGATGATTTGTAGCATTTGGCCACTGGATTTGACAATCCGATTGAAAGGCAGCCCACAGCTAATCATTAAGAAATGCTGAGAGGTTATGCAGCTGGGACGTACCAAACTAGTTTGGCGGGCACGCCCGGCCGTACTGTTATAGTGAGACGTACCCGAAGAGTTTGGCTGCGACCCCCCGGCCGTACTGCCGCCGGTTGCTGTTGTCAAACAGCCGGTCCAGCAGCCTCGCCCAGATGCGGCGGTGGCCCACCGAGGGTCCGGCGTCCACTGTATCTCCCTCAGAGGCCGTCCGCAGGAACCGGTTTCTGGGGGAGGAGGGGAGACGCGAGGCATACGTGTGAGGGAGAATACTCGGGGAATGAATACATACCAAATATGCGGAAGGCAGACATGTTTATTAGGCAGAGGAAAAACTAGTAAAGGTCAAGAGCCATCTAAATGTGATAGTTCGAGTTCGCATTTCGGATCAGACAGCTACGTATCCAGAGGGCGGTTTGATGAGCCGTTGGGTCATTGGGAAAAACATCGTGTGTGTAACAGGACAGACAGTGTAACAAAAGCAACGCAATGTCTGGTAAAAGAAGTAGCTTTTGCCCGGGTCAATGCGTTGACACAGCAGGACTTGTGAGGCTGCTGTAAAGGCGGCCGATATAAGGAACTGTGTAGCTGGAGTTCGGTGGACTGTTATCGATACGAGCCGGACCGATGACGTGAACAGTGCTGAGGTACTGCTCCAATGACGTAAGTCCATCAAATGCACGACATTACAAGAAGCGTTACATATGAAATGGAAGACTGTTACTGTATCAACTGAGTTGCTTTCATCTATTCGGCATATCGTTAGGCGGCACGGGCGGACATCGATAGCAGCGCCTCTATCGGTCACTAGGGAAAGCTGGGCTGTAGGCGACGAAATGCCGGCTGAGTTGTCACAAGTTAAATAGGTTTATAGACATCCGTCTTGTGAAAAAGTTGAACTTTTGCCTTCAATATTTCTACAGGCAATTTTAGAAGTGCCTTCACATAGATTACAAAACCGTTTAAATTATTTTATTCACCTCAAGCCTTCCCTATTGTTCTTGATGATGCGGGAACTATTTCTAATTAGTGTTTCTAGCTTAGTTAAAGAACATATTGTGCAAACGATGAAAAAAGCATAAATGGAAGATTTTAAATGCAATTTTCTGTAACAAATAATGGTAAATTCTCTACACATCAAGGAAAAGGTGCATGCTAACTGATAATTTAAAGTTCTTGGGGCGAGTTGGTTTCTTCTTTTCTTACGTCGCCCCAATGGCCGCGCATACACTTGTGATAACGCCTATCGTGTCAATGTTGTTTGTGTACACTTAAACTAAACTATCTTGGAAAATTTTCCGACCTCCGCCTTTTACGTTTCACTCACCCAAAAGCCTTCTCCCTGAGTGGGTCCCGGATGTCGTCCGGTAGACCGGGGTTGGGAGGAACCTTGTCGAAAAACACCTGCAACACAAGAACCAGCCGTCATTTAACATCTCTATGAAGTTCATATACCGGGGTATACGGTGAGGGATCGTCCCCGTCGGTAACGCCTACCTTGTGTCTATGAACTCCTCTCATCCACATGATTCCGTCTTTTTTTGCCTTGAGCAGCTTGCATTGGTATCGATGTCAACAGCGGAAGGGATAAAAATCGTTCGTCTTTCGTCTGTGGTTCATTGTAAGCACACAATAGAGCCTAAACTTGATAGTCGACACCATGTGGTGTTATTTTGTGACGTTCACCAGTCGAGCACACTGACCTGGACCACACAGCTGGGCCGCGATGCTGGACTGGCGGCCCCGCTGGCCACGCTGTGTCTCACTGTGGGACCGCTCAGCCGGGCCAACACCTTCTGCTTCAGCAGGACTGCCGACGTCGTGGGACTGAGACGAGTCATCGTAGAAAATTGGCCGACGACGCACAACGAGGAAGCACCAGAGAAAGATACAAAAGTCCTTAGAAAAGATCACAGTCGGTACAAAAAGGGATCCTTGTACAAAAGTTTGTGCGAGTAATGGTATTCAAAAAGGCACCGTGAAAAAGAGCTCGTAGTCTAGATTGCCCACCACCTTGCTAAGACCAGTCTCTTCACTGCAGAGGCAGTCGTCAACTCGAGCCACTGATCCTCAACACCTTCCAAAGCACTCGTCGATGCGTGCCGTGCGGACACATTTATCTTCTACCTTTCAGAGTCCTTTGAACAGTACACTGTTCTTCTGACAGCCTTCTAAGTAATCTTCTTTGAGTCGGACTTTCAACGGTTTCGAGGATAGTTTCGAAGTCCACACCGCTCCGATATTCTAAGCAGCACGCTGTGGCTCACAGCTCTCACAGTCCCTCTCACAGTCTCTCAATCACAGTCCTCTCCAACACACACTCCTCAGACCGTCCTCCCGTCCTCCCGCCTCCATCTACCAGCACCGAGTGACGCGCTGCTCCGCCGGCCGCCGGCTCTCCCCATAGGAGCACGTGCCCGTCCACGGCAGTCT
This sequence comes from Amphibalanus amphitrite, assembly GCF_019059575.1. Lineage (NCBI taxonomy): Eukaryota > Metazoa > Arthropoda > Thecostraca > Balanomorpha > Balanidae > Amphibalanus > Amphibalanus amphitrite. The sequence continues at coordinate 152,724 of NW_024882036.1, forward strand.
TTGTTGTGCCACCATCGACCGGTGCGCCCGACACGCGGCCCGGTTAGAGCCGCGGGCAGCCGACCGAGCGCTCAGCTGACCGAGAACCCCCCCCCCCCCTGAGACGACCGGGCGCTGCCTGAGGCGGCGGGACGCCCGACCCTGAGGGGACACTCCGCCCCGACCCGACCTCCCAGGGAAACGCCCCGGCCTCGGAGGTCCAACACCGCTGATTACCGCCGGCATTGCGTGTCCGGCCGGCGTCAGGGCGTGTTCCAGGAACCGACTGTGTGGACTACTGAGTACCGGGAACCACTCAGTGAGTCAGAGGACGGGACATCGGTGAAATAAAAAACAGGGCCGCTGCTGGTCAAATAAATCAGCCGAAACGCTGACCGAGAGAGTTAACGGATATTGACTCACAGCTGAACGGGAGAAATGAGTCAGGAAAGCCGGATTGCACTTAGATGTCACCGCATGTGTGTATGAATATTCGACAACCAAATATCTTTGCTAGACATCTTTACTTTTATTGATTTTGTCTCTGCTGCCACACATTTGCAAGGTAAATGACGCCCAATGATTGTCCTTGTATTTATCATCATTTCCATTCCGCAGGGCCATTCTGTAGCGTTCTCAGAGCTACCACAAAGACCGGGAACTATAATGGCCTCCATGACCTCGACCCCGAATATCGACTCCGATAATCGACCTTAAGTTCTGAAACAAAGGGACAGAGCTGTTTGTCTCCGGACAAAACTAGCCAGTCTTACACGGATAATGATGATGTGATGGTAAACGGACGCTATACCTAGGTAAGTTCGCTGAGGAGTTGGAGTACTACAAGTGCATTCTGCAATATATGCTTCATGTGGCACCTCCTTAGTCCATGAAGATAAGACACGACCTGGCGTGTCGGCAACTTACGTGTAATGTGCAGCACTTCACTAACAAGAGATTTCCTCCCCTTATAGCAGCACGGCGGTGTTTTCTTTGTGGTGCATTACTGCTTAGCTTACGTCAGTGTTACAAATGCTGTAACAATGCCCGACATTGCGTCACTGGTACATACTCCGTAATTTAATAACGCAGCAACAGGATCGCCAAACCGACACTGCGACCCCCCGGGAACACCGCCGGAGTTATTTGATATCACAGGAACGCCTAATTGGCATACAGAGTGGCACTGCAGTGGCACCGGGCCTTTTTATGGTAGCTGCAACGCAGAGACGGGGAAGCTGATCTTCAGCAGGGCTTGCAACACCGTCAGAGAGATGCTTCTCAATGTTTTCGCAGGCCACCCAGCTCCATTACGTTGGTCGTAATTTACGTGATAATTTTTGAAGCATTTTATTTCTCAGAATTACATCACATGTGACCTCATACACACATTCACTATGCCTCGCACCGTTTGAATGCAGTTTTCTTGAATACCTGACTCACATTTACAAACACTGCTAGTTGACAGCGCTCAGTTTCCCAGAAGTGATTTTGTCGCCGGACCACGCTGTTGACTGTACCGTGTATAACGTCAATACAGTGACACCTGCTCGGGAACGGGCTCGGCGACTGCAGGGGCACAGTGATTGCAGAGGTAAACTGTCCAGCCACCAACAGGCTTTCGAGGAATGGGCTTTAACGACGACGATACCGGCCATGTTATTGGCATAACATCCGACTCCAATCCATAGCTGTCAGGGCAGGCCACTGGGGCTCGGCCACTTTCCCCTTAGCGAAGGCTGAATCTAGTCTAAGGCTTTGCATCTGGTTCGGTTAGGATTGGCGAAACAATCCATGTTTTGTAGCTCCGTTTTCAGCGTCCCGAAAAATGCAATAGCCACTGATACAAATGCAATTTCGATCATCAACAGTCGATATGAAATGCAGCGTCACTACAGCACTGTAATCTGTTCAATACTTTGTCCTGTATCCAGAAGATTGCCCCCCTCCCCCCCCCCGCCGCCGCAGGGCGCGACGGCTGATGCCAGCGGACGGTGGGACGGTAGGTATGCTGTGCCGCCGACTCCAGAGCACTGCGTCACAGTCTACCTCACAGTGTGGCGGACTGCGGCGGCCGCTGAGGGGAGTTCGGCGTCAATTCGCCAAAGGCTAGAGGATTTCTGCTTTTTCAATTGAGCAAATTGAATATTGTAAAAGCAGTAGGCATACATTGAATAAAGTTTTAAAAATGACATAATTACAAAAGGGAAGGACGAAAACACAGCTACCGACGCTTCTGTTTCAGGTCACACTATTTCCTCCGTCCAAAACAAAGCAGTGACGTTGTAGCCTTGTTAGCGACAAAACGTGCCGTATTGACCGCTTATTTCATCCTCAGATAGTTTTCAACAGGTAAAAGAAGTCAGCAAGTTTCCTTTCTGTCCGATATTTATGGAACAAAAGACCCGTGAAAGACGAAAGCGACGAAATCACAAAACATAGTGTTCGCCACCCCGTTGAGCCCAAACGCAATCATTCCCATTGTTGGACAAAGAATATGTTCAACGCACGCTTTCCAAAGCAATATCACATTATTGTGACCGAAGCGCGTCGAACTTGGGCAACGGGCAAGCACAAAAACAATCTTGCAGGTATTTATTGCTTGAACACACAAAGGAATGCATTACAGTCTGCCAAAATGTGCAAAATGTGTTCTGCATTACTGCTGTAACAATCAGTCCTTATTTCTTCTGGTATCTAGCAGGTGGTCTTATCTGCCAGATAAGACCGATGGAACATTGAATAAGTGATGCAAATTCTGACACTATAAATTTGGGTTCCTATTGCTGTGGTTCGGTGGATGAAAATTTATAATTGTTAAAAACATTCAGTACACAAAACGTTGGTTACTGGCCACTTAGAAAGTTCCATCGGCTAATCAGCCATATTTAACAAATAACAACCATCTAGTGCAATAGAAAAACCACACTTCCTAGCTCATGAATCCCATCATTTTGGAAACCTCGTTGAAGCACTGGTAGTGTTTTCAGCTCGTCAATCAAAAGCCCCCAAATGTCCTGAACGGACGCCGTCTCCCCGCCAGTCCCCGCCACCGCTGTCTCCGCCTCCCGTCGTCCCGGGGAGTTACCCACCGCCGTCTCGGCGCTGTTTGGCCCCGGGGCACGTGCCCGCCGACGACTCCACCGTCGGGCCGTCGAGTCTCCCGTCAGACACAGCCCGCTACCGACGACAAAGGAGCGCGTGCGCCACCACCGCCGCCGCCGCGCCGCCACCGCCGCGGCCTTTGTGCTCTGACGGCCGGCACCACACGCGTCCCGGCCCTAAATGGCGCTATAACGCCAGGCCTCCCGCTCCGGGGCTTTGTGGAACGCACTAAAACACGTCTCCGAACAAATTTGGCCGTAGGAAGAACAAAGACGGGATCGTAGGTCGAGATCTTGTAGGTAACGGGTTGTGTAGTTTGACACTGTTTGACGAAGTGTGACAGGTTTATTTCGTTATCTGCCGATTGGCAGCGGTCGTATGGGCTCAGTATTGAGCTGCTGTCGTTCAGACTTTGTCAGGCTAATGTATGGAGTCTGTTGTCGAAGGTCATTAATGTTTGGTGTCGAATATCATTTTGTCGCTCCACTTTTTTGTGCCCGTTTCAGCATCACTTATTATTTATATAGGGTGAAGTCGTATAAGAGTACGCACTTAGTGGATTTCTTGCTCTCATTTGTTTAATATTTGAAGGAAAGAAATCGCAAATAGGGAATATTAAAGTTCATTGAATTAGCCATCAACCCATGGGGCAACGATCCTTCAGCGTAAATGGAAGTGGTCTAAAACTGACATTTTCTGAACCGTTGCACTTGCGTACTCTTACCATATGGGGTGTGTAAGAGTACGCACGCCAGGCGGGTGGAGTACGCAAGCATATGAACACACACCTATGCAGCTTGCACTGTCCAAATGCTTAACTTCAAGCTCAGAAGGCATTTAAGTTAATTCTAGTATCCAAAAAGAAAAACATAAAATAAATCTTTCAAGTCTATAAATCAGGAAATAATCATGTCGTGTGTTTCTTAAAAAGATGCACAATCAAAAAGGAGAATAACTGGTATTTGGAAGAATTTCGGGTACGCATCTGCATCACAGTGCTCCATTGATGATATACCTACAAAACAAACGTCATTGAGCGATAGATTAATAATTCTATATTTCTGTATATTCGATTTAATGTATAATTCTGCGTACTCTTACCCTCCTTAACAGTGCGTCCTCTTACCGTACATGCAATTCACGCACAAAACAACCCCAAAACGTTGTGCAAAACTTCGCAAACAGAATATTGCACTGTACAGTATTTCCCCAGATAACCTCACAAGTTTCCCACAACAATCACGGAAATGTACCTTATCTCAACTGCCAACTATCAAAATTATTGTACCATATCATAATAATATCATAACGCTCGAAAATAATATTCATCGCCTTAACCCTCGCACGACCAGGCCATTTCTCATAACACGAACGACCAGGGGGGGGGGGGGGTTGTTACGACCCCCCCTGGCGTTTCGAAACGGAAGGTCGTAGAGCTCAGCGGAAAAAAACCAACGGATTGCTCTCAACGAGATCTCGCGATTGGTGGTATATTTTTGGTCCTAGGTCAACATTTGACCTACTTTTGACCGGTCAAAGGTCAAATTTTCGGAAAAATAGACTTTTTTCAACTTTCCGCGGCGATTGCGGCAAAACGGTGGGAGATATCGACTTGAAACCTCCACTATCGTGTTCCTTGATTAATTCTCTATCGTTTGGTATGTATTTCGTTTCCCTAGCTCTAAAAATGGCGCGTTGGGAGCGCCGGAAGTCGGCAAGGTCACAGTCGGCGGCAGAAATTCGAAAAATCAAAATTTTAAATTTTTGAAATCTGATTGTATTTTTGGATTTGGAAGGTCCATTTGCTCCTTATAGAAGCTAATATTGCTGCATATTCCCATTGAGGTGACAAGAATTAGCAAAATAGTGGTTCGGGCGCTTTTCAAAAATAGTACCGGACGCTGTTCCTCTTATGACGTCATAACTCCGTGACCTGACCTGACCCGGTCAATTTTCTTGCACCACACGATAGCCAATGCTTGCCCCAACATGCATGGGAAGTTTCATCATGATCCATCAAACAATGTGGGTATCACCGGCAGAAAACCTAGGGATTCGGCGCACACGTTTGGTAACTGTCGGCCGGAGGCTGTACCTCTTATGACGTCATAACTCCGTGACCTGACATGACCCGATCAATTTTTTTTCGGCAAAAGATGCGCAAAGGTTGCCCCAGAGGGTATTGAAAATTTCAGCCCGCTACGACAAGCCGTTTAGCGTGCACTTCGAAAAAACCTCAGGGGGGGGGGTTGATACAACCCCCCCCCCTAGGCGTTCTAGGGTTAAACTCAACAGCGTCGCCGCTCAACGCCCACGTTCCGTTGGTGACATGCACGCACTGGCGGCTTCATGTCACTTCATGAACTCGACAAACCCGCGTTGCTAAGCAACCGAAACAGCTGATGCGTACTCTTGTCGCCCGCGTACTCTAATCTTACCCGCCCTTACCCTAACAGTTTTCATACTTAATCGATTAACTCGGAAACGATTTACTAGAGTTCATCTTAATGTCGTCCAATAGTCAAAATAGGGAACCAAAAACCCTGAATATTATAATAGAGGAAAACACAAAAGCAAACGTCTTTTTCTCCACAGGATTTGGGGACATTGCAAATAATTTTAAAATGAAGTCATCCATCAGAGTTACTTTTCCTATCGAAAGACGAGCCCCACAACAAAAAGAAACATATGACACCAATACGCCATTGCCAGCATCCTCAAACACCCACCACTCCACATGAGTAGTCCGGTAGAACAGTGACAGCGTTGACAGGCTGCCACCAGTTGACCGCTACCCACCTCATCTGCCACGGGCGGCACCGGGTCTGTCAGCGGGTCGGTGCGTCTCTCCAGGGGCAGAGCGCCCTCCTCGGCAGAGTAGAGAGGCGGGGAGCGCGGCCGGGCAGAGGGCCGGGGGAAACTGCGGGAGCGGGTCCTCTGGGACGAGCCGCCCAGACGGCCGTGCGCCACCCACTGCCGAAAGAGGGGACAAACGGGTGAGAGAGGGTTTAGTAAAGTGATACCCAACTGCTTCAAGAAGTTGAGTGAAGAGAAAGTGGCATCAAACGTTTACAGTATCAGCAAGACGTTAGAAAACATCCCAAAATTTCTAAACTTTGAGATGACTTTGAGTTATTCGAAATGAAGACCATGAGCTGATACGGGTACGAAGCCTCTGATACTGAAACAGGTATCATACAAAACGACTACTCACTGCTACCACGGTCTTAGTGAGCAATAAGTGCTATATGTATCATGTATGTCTGACCGATTGGTGACTCTGATGATCAATTGGTGACCGACTCGTGACCCCCCGTTGCCCGTTGTGTGACGCACCTGTGACAGGTATCCGAGCCCCCTCCATGTGAGTTGCGCCACGTGCTCCTTCCTGCGGCAGGGGACGGACGGCGCCGCGGGCTCCGGGCCGTCCACCATGTCCACAAGGTCGGACAGGGAACGGCGCCGGTACGACGGCGGCTCGTACACCGACTCCTGAGAAAAGGAACGATACACATTACACAGGGTCAGAGGGGGGGGGGGGGGTCGAATCATTACAAGGTCTGAATCACTGACAAGGTCATTACGGCCATGGACTGCCAGAACCTGCATACTGCATGATCGTATAGCTCTACAGTCAACAACACCCACATAAAATTGTTAAAGGAAACGGGTAAATAGCCCAATAGAGAACATTCAGCTAAATGGGTAAGGAAGAACCAAGAACAGAACACGACAGTGCATGTCTGGCAGGCTGGACGGCTTTCCACCTTTCTTGTCATCAACCCGCCTTTATCTGACCCTTCATCCCAAAATCATCCCTGGCAGCGCCCCACATCTGCCCTGACAGCACCCCTGACCGCCCCGCTTTCCGCCTTGGCATCCCCGCTCTCTGACCTGACCGCTCCCACTCTCTGACCTGGCAGCACCCCTCCCTGACCTGACATCCTCCATTTTGACCCGACACCCCCGCTCTCTGACCTGGCAGCACTCGGGCTTGAGCCGGCCATAGGCGCGGCAGGCCAGTCGGCGACGACGCTCCCTCCAGCGCGCCCGGTTCCGGTCATCGTCCGACTCGTCCAGACCGAAATAGTGCTTCGCCGCCTGACGCATGTAACTGAAAACGAAGAAAGAGCAGTGAGGAAGACAGGAACGGAGTGTGCTTACTTTTGCGTTAGACGGTACAGCTAAAGAAAATACTAAATTAGATACACTAATGTAAGCACAAATGCGAAGAAACAAAACATATCAGTAGAATAAATTTTTATAACCTCTCTTATCACAGAAATATTTATACAAATCTTTCAAACAAATCTCATCAGTGTGCAGCAAATCCGTTGTAACCATACATATCCGCCTATTCTCTCTCCATATATAATTATATGCCCTGCCAGTCTGACCTTTTGACCATGTCGACCCGGCTGGGCTGGTGCAGCAGCCGAGGTCGCCGACCCGCAGAGTCTCTCAGGTTGACGTGACCCCCGGGGGCCGAGTGACACCGCTTCATAGGGCGGCCCTCGTACGGTATAAACCTGGTGAGGGGTCATAGAGGTCAACACAGGTCAGTGTCCAGTGGTCAGTGTGCTAGCGATCAGAAGAGTATTTTAAAGTCTCTTCTAACATTTAAATTTAGCATTCAGACAACAAAGACATGAGCTTTTGACTGACATCCGTATTTCTCTCAGGTTTGGCTTATGATTAGCTCTGGCCCTGGCCTCGTCAATCCGTCCCTATTCAACTTACTGAAACAAAACGTTGCTTCTTACATTCAACTGTCGCATGACCTAGCATTGATCTGTCACCAGGAGCACCCCGCCCTGTCACCTGTCATTCCTCACCTGTCTTCTCTCGAAGTGACCCTCACGGAGCACTGCTCCCCTCCACCCAGGCTCAGTTTGGTGGGACACGGCGGCTCGTCCTCCCCCAGCGGCCGTTTGACCGGCCAAAGGTCAGCGTCTGACCTCAGTGGGTCACGGTCCTCCCCACCTCCTAACATGGCGAACAGCGGGTTCTCGATGATAGAGCGGTTGAACGCGCTGCCGCGACTGTCCTGAGGGCCAGGTCACGGTCACAGGTCACAGGTGGGTCAGGGCGGAGAGCGATCACATTGAGGAAGATCAGAGATAACTCGCCCCTTAAGGTGAGCTCTATTAGCTTTAGCGATATGCACTATCTCGTCTGTTTTTGGGAGTAATTAATTACAAAGCCGGTTGTACATACTTAGAATTTAAATGCAATATCCCATGGCCATTTCTGAAAATTAAAAAGGCCGAAAAGAAAGTGTTGCAACAGAAAGTGAACCTATCAAAGGCACTGCGGTGTTACAGCAGCCTCTCTATATCGTGTCTGTTTGCGGCACCCAGTACCCACCCTGAAGGCGCGCCGGTAGCCGTCTGCGTCAGCTGACCTCTGCTCCGTGACGTCACAAGTCACGTGTCCGGTGACGCCGGGGGCGCCGGCTAACCGGCTCATCGCGCCATCGCACGCCTGAGGCAAATAAAAAACGGGTTTAAAATATATGGCCCGAGATCTTGCTAGCGCGTATCTAGCACATTCACAACATATGAACGGTCCAGACCAGACAAAGAGATGTCGATAACTCAAATGGTATTGCCACATCACTGCCTGCATTTCCTACAGTACCTAAGCCAGTGAACAATGTACTCAGTCCTAGACGAGGTAAAATAGCAACCGATTGATTCCTAGAAATTACTTTCTGTTTCAAGGAGGCAATCTCCTTTGTCTTGAGGACGCTTTCTTCTGTTGCCAGCTTGCCATAATTTTACAAATGCACAAAAGAGCAGCGTGACCTAAGATCAGCCATCTGCTGTAGGTATTCAGGTTACCCATAAATAGTTAATACCATGTTTATGATAAATGATCTTCATCATTCATCACCTGACCTTAACTATTGTGCTCAAATATCAGGCTAATGCTGCCACATTACATTTCCTTTAGGTCATCACATAAAACCACGGGGTACTACTCCACCTGATACTGAGCTGTGCGCCGCTATCGACACGGCTGGCTCGACCCCGGGTCTCCAGTACGCCCTGCCCTGTTGCTAGGCGCGGTCAGGGTCTCCGCAGCTGAGATGGTGCCGCCGAACGCGTGCGTTCAACAGAGGCACGCAGTTCAAGGTCATCCGCGGGACGAGGCCGCGGGCGATCGATGGCAACGCGCAGGGGCGGTCTCAGGGTGATAAAGTAGGGGAGGGAATAAGGTAAGGAGAGGCGGTTTCAGGGAAACAAAATAGGAGAGTGAATAAAGTAAACGTGTGGGGGGGGGGGGAGCTCAGGGCAACCAATATGGGGGATTTATGTGTTCAAGGGCTCAGTGACTAGTGAATAGATATAATATTCGAGACAAATATAATGTTGCCGTTTAATGTTCATTTCCCTTTCGCTACAAATGCCTCACGTTATGGACGTAACAAATGTATTTTTTGTTAGACGTAACAATATTTGAATAAAGATGTGTCAACGAAATTTCTTTGATCCTGTTTACCTTGGGAAAATGTATAAAAACGAGCCAGAGCTCGAATGTTCTTTTTTTTATTATTTAAACGTTACTCTCAGCCTAGGTGTTTACGAATTGAGTGCAAATGCACGCGTTAAAACCCAGCTGATCTGAAGCGAGCATCTTGTAGCAGGAACACTGCAAATGGAATAGAAATATGGGTGTAGAATCTCGTTCCGGCACATTTAACAGCTCCCACTACTAATCACGACACAGATGGAGAACCGCTGACCGTTTTATTGCAGGACGTAAACAAAGGCTGTTGCGTCACCGGTTATTGATCGGCGTGCAAGTGATGTGACCCTGACCTCGACAACGTCGCCACCCGTCCCACCCTGTCCACAGCTCGTATAGCCATCAGGCATCAGAGGATGCTATTTTTCGAAGCTTATTACTGAAACTAGCGTAACGTGTTGCCTTTGAAAACGCCGACGAGTCTAACTCAATTCCGTGTCAAACGAGCTTTCCGGAAGCTCTTATATAACAGGTCACTGACGACACGCTCGAAATGCATGAGTGGCGTCTGACTCCGCACTTAACACCTTCAGCTCTCCCATTGACCCTGATGAGCCCAGATACCAAGCTAACTAGCAAAGTAAAGCATGTTGACCTAGCTGTCTCGTAATGGTTGTGCCGTAAAGCTTTTCTCCTCGTCAACACAGTGCTTTTTAGAATGTGCGACTCACGAAAGCCTCAAACGTGGTTCACTACCTAAGCATTGTTTTTATTATACCTAGGCTTGTATTTTGTTCTTTTTGTATCCGATGTATCAACATTCACGTACACAATTTACCATACCATGTCGGGTATAGCTAACATGCGTGGTGACTACTGACTATTGAAGCCTAAAAGCACCTGTCAACTCACCTTGGCTTATCCGTGTTGGCAGCCGGTGAGTTCCCCCTCACCAGCTCACGCACCGGTCGGTGAGCTCACCACTTCTCACTCCTCCTCACCCTTCTCACAATAGCACGGTGAGCTGTTGGCAGCACCCGTATCTCTCACAGTCCGCTCACCACACCCCGACGAGTCGCCTTCCGGCCGACCGACGCCAGCGACGATCGATCCTACGCGGCGGCCATGACAGTTCCAGGCGCCTCGGGGCATTCTGCTTCCGTGCGGCGAGATGGCGCGGTGTGTGGCTTCGGTTTGGGCTAGTGTCGGCTCACAGTCATGGCAACAGGTATTAGAGGAAGAATGTTTGGCCAGCTGTCTGCTAGGAGGTAGGTAATTTTATTCGTTAATTGTTTTTGTAGCAAGGATTGGAGTGACATCTAGTGGCTAAATGGTAAAACTCGATCTACAGAATGCAGGCAAATGCGCGGTAAATATATTTATGCGTTTTGTGCGCTTCTTTACCGGCCATTTAAAAAATCTTACATTGAGATAAATACTAAATATATCTACCGGCGCAGGTTGACAAATCGATCATGGTGTCTATTTTCCAAACTATTTTCTTCGCAATAAATTTCCGTTTCGTGTGTATCTTTCTAAACATTGCAAGACTTGCAAGAATAGGATTGCAAAAATAGGATCAATTGAAATGCATAGGTCATGTATGTATTGGAACAGGATGACTTGTGGCTCCAATAAATTACTTTTTTGCAGAAAGACGACATTTGAGGAAGGAAGAAAACAATCATCAAGTTGCATTTTTTATTTGCGTCTAGGACTAATATATTCTTTGTACTGCATGATAAGCAGTGTCATTCAATATGACATCGTTTCAAAAGGGAGCGTCAACCGTTATTTGAACATCTACGTAACAACAAAACAGTCAACAAATAACAAGTTTGCGTACTGCATTTATAACAAGCGAACAACGGCTGGTCAGCTTAAAAACTGAATAACAACGCGTGAAAACAACAACCAACATCGAAACACACAACAGTGGCGTTAGTTTTACGCATCTTATAACAATTCAACAGATTTGTATCAAGAAGTTACTAAAACATGTCTACCGCGCGCACCCCAACCCTTCAACTAAAATCCCACGCAGTTCAATCTACCTTGTGGATTGACCTGTGATTCTGTCAGGATTATTCACTGAGCAATAATGCGTCATACGCATTACGCTCAGTGCCCTAATATGAACGTAATCCTGTACCCCATCCCGACATTAGATTCGAATGAAGCAAATCCGACATAAACTATCGAGTCGCCCCTATGCCTGTTGAGCTAGTTAGATGTCGAGTTTGACCATCCCGACATCACCTGTCGAGTATTGAACACCCCGACATCATCTGTCGTATATGAACATCTCGACATCACCTGTCGAATATGAACATATCGACAGCCCTCACATTGCACCGAGCTCCTAACTACCTAGCTGTCGAACTGAACGGATCCGGGTGCCACCAAGGTGAACAGGGACACGGGGCAGGCGCTGTAGGTCACGCTGCAGTCGTTGCCCAGCAGGCCGTGCTCCTCGGCCTCCAGGTAAACCTTCAGGTCGTCGTGGTGGCCGTTTGTGTGACGCGGTCTGTGGAGGGAGAGATCATTGGTCAATGGTCAGTGAGGGAGAGGACCATAGGGTCACCGTGTGATGAGACCTGTGGAGGGGATAAACCATTGGTTATTCTAGGGGATGACGGGTAGTTCATAGGGGTCATCATCAGTGTGGCATGACCTTTACGTGGAGGATAGGCCTTCGGTCAGGTCAAGGGAAGGCCAGCTTATAGAGGTTATCGTCAGTGTGGTGAGATGTCAGAAATGGAGGAGAGAACAGGGGATTAGTTCCTTTCTGGGGTAATTCTTACTCCACCTGCTTTGAAATGAGAATAAAATTAAAAGGATTATTCCTGGGGTTCTCCCAGATTTAGCCGACTTTTCACGGGAATAAATAGACATAGGGGCATTCCATGTCAACCGGGACAGCCAAAATCGGCCACCTCTGCGATTTCGTTCAAACTTGGTATACTTATTGGCTATTGGGTGAAACCTCTGAGGGTGAAAGGATTTTGTCATATGCCCTCGGGCTACAGAGATACAAGTCGCTAAACTTCTGCTTTTTGAGCAGAATTGGACGTGTATTGCAATCTTGAAAGATCTATAGCTTCAACATTTTTGAAGCTATTAATTTCAAACAAACTGAAACGTGTACATAAGGAGCTATGCTAGTAAAATTTGACAATTTTTATATTTTTTGGTGATTTTGAATTTATTTTATTTTGAATTAATTTCTTAAAATGTAATTTGTGAAAAATGGGTACCCTTCGATTTTGCTCAAATTTAGATATTGTCTTCCACTAGACGTAAGGCATACGTGCTGAGAAAATTAGAGTGGGCCAACGATAACTTTGGATGATATAGCAACAAGTAGTGCAACGTAGCACGGGCGGTGGAAGGGGCCGATTTCGCTAGCTCCACCGGTTTATCGCCAATAACTCACGCCATAGTTATTATATTAACGTCAAACTTAAAGTATCTGTCTAGAATCGAATTGCAAATCTTCCCGTGCAAGAAATAGGTAAATCGGTCCACAACTTTTCTTGTAATAGCGGTGTAAAGTCAAACATTCCTGCCGGAGCGGCTCGGCGGCCGGCGCCGGCCGCTGCCGCCTGAATAGTAGACTGTGCCGGTGCGGGACGGTTCCATCTTTGCACCGCGCTTCTTACCGCTGATTATGACCGATTCGTGTCATTTTTTTGTGAAGGCTTAAAAATGTACAGGCAATCTAATGTTCAAATAAATACGAAAATCAACTGGTAAAATTAAATTTTTAGGGTGCAAACACAACATGTGACTGACGTTTCCCGCGTCGGCCGATCCCCGCCTCTGCCGGCGACATCTTACTCTTAGCCAGCCACTAACTGCCAAATTTATGGTAATATTAACTAGAGATTCTCATAACACTACAAATGTCGTATAAAGGGAGAAAAAGGAAAATCGGCCAGTATCTCTTAAAGCTATGGGCGTATACACGCAAAATAGTTAGTCACCATAACAAATTTGATCACGTTTAACCTCATTTGATCTTGAATATATTGATCTAGGGCCATGAAATTGGCACACGATAAAGTTCCCCACCGCCCCACCCACAATTCAAATTCCGTTTTTATATACCTTTTTTGGCTAAACCGGGCTTTTCTCCCCTAGCGCTGGGAGAGTCAGGCGTATTTCCTTTTTGCAACTAAAGAGAGGCGCTGCTCGGAGAATGCCCAATTTCATCATTAAAAAACTGGCTTACGATGACCAGCTATCTTCGTGGCTTAGTAGTAAGTGTGCCGAGTGTACCCACCTCGAAATCTAAAGGTCGCTGGCTCGCAGCGGGTGAGCCTGAAGTGTTCAACACGCATTTGTTTTTTAAGTAGCATCTGGCCAGCCGGCAACTGTCGTGAGGGCAATGTTCGTATCTAAGTAGGTAGCATTTGGCCAATCGGCAACTGCCGTGAGGGCTGTACATATTTACGTGTGTTAGATTAGGTCAGGTCACGTCAGGTCAGGTTAGGTTTGTTTGCTTTGGTTTGGGGTAGAAAGAAGCATCTCCGGGTAGCGCCTCTCCTTGGTTGCTAAAACGAAACACGCGAGCGCCAGACATTACGAAGTCCAAAAGACGGCTACGTAGACGTCGGCCCATTCTGGATTTTTTATATGATGTAGCTAATGTATAAGAGAATAAAATATGTAAAAATCAGCAAAATCGAAGGGTACCCATTTTTCAGAAAATTAAAATTTATTTTTTGAATTTTAATTAGGTTCACTAATTAGTTAATTACGTCAATATTGTTAGCCTCAAATTAAAGCCTGACCTATTCCCTCCATTTCACACTTTGTCTCGTGGTGATATGTCTAAAACTTCAATGGTTATGACGCTTTAAAGATGATAATGTGCCTTGCCTAAGTCAATGTTTGATGACGTGTATCTCGGAAACGTGACGTCATATCTTGACAAAAATATGTCTCCTTTCTTTTCACATATAGATGAGTAGTTTCACAAAGTTTCGCAAAAATCGGAGGAGGTGAGGTTCAAAATGATCATTTTTTGTCCCACTTGACGTGGAATGCCCCCATAGTCTGAAAGACACCAAACTCTAATCAAGTCAGACGACCAGTGAAACTCGCAACTGTTGCGTCGTCCGTATGTAAATTCGCTCAGCCAGTGCCCCGTTTCGGGTTAGTCCATCTCGTTTCACATTCTCCTAGGTCAGTGTGCAGAAGGGGTGACGGGCCAGTTTGCAGACAGCCGCCCCAGTTCCGGGCACATAAAGGGGTCACTGCCCTGAGCGCCACGAGCAGGGCGTCAGAATTAATTCAGAGATCCAACGGGCTACGGTTCGCCGCGTATTGAGTTATGCAAAAGACGTGTAGCGTGCATCGTAAGTGAGATCACTGGATATTAAGACTGGCCAAGGCAGACGGCGTTCACTACCACCGACGTATCGAGATAAAGTGCAAATACGTGACGAGAGTTGGCCGATTCAGACCGGCAGTGACTGAAGGATGCAGCTTTTGAGACGCCTGGACATGAGGAATGGCAAGGGTGTGCCGTGAGAGCTACCTGCTAAACAAAACATGAATGCGGTCTCCGAGCTGACTTGATATCCGCCCAACAGTAAAATTCACAACTGCCGATCAGCCGTGCAAGAATGTGAATTTATTTGAAAGGGTCAGCATTAATGAATTTTGACCCACATTTCAACTGGCAAAAGTCCACAACTTCCGCGCAGTGACTCTTTGACAATGCGTGGCTCGTATCGTAATGCTGAATTAGGCATAAGCACTGAAGTTGCGGGGTCAAAGGATTATTCCCCCGTTAGTAAAATTCTGATACTTTTTAGGGAGCTATAAATTATTTAGTGACAAATTTTTATCTCGTCATTCACGATTTTTCATTTCAAAATCGCTCATAACACTAATAAACATCGGCCACTTATCAGCTGTGAAAGGATATTCCCGAAATCATATATCACTTTCACCCAGGGGTCCAAACATAAACAGGTGGGCGCATCTGAACACATCTGAAAGCGCCTTACGTTTGTCCCCATTCTTTTGCTCGCACTAAACACCGCTCTATATGCAGAGCTGCGTCCACGGGCAGTAGGCCCCGTCATATTTTATAAAATTTTTGGAAGACCAGCTCCCCTGGTGTTTTCCCATTGCTTGTTGGCCCAATAAGAAGTGTGCAAAATTTCAGCTTCCTAGCTCAACGTTTGCATCTGCCTCAACGGCCTCGAAGTTTGCCTCATAGGGCATAATGGTGACTGCAATGCCGGTGTTAGCTGCATTCTCCCGGCAGCGGCGTTCCTCTCACTTCCTTGGCACAATATCGCCACGGATCAACTGCTGCCCCAGCAAGAGATGAGCAAAACTAATCTTTGCCTTCGCCCCCCCCCCCACACACACACACCCCTCCCCCTCCTTACCCTCCCCCCCCGCCCCGATTTTTTGTGCATCGTTTGATTTTCACGCATTGTTCACGATCACTTTCTGTTTTTTTTTTTTTTCATAATGCCTAAATGCTGATTGAGACAAATATCACGTCGGTTTAAGATAGTGTCTATCTTAAACATGCATGTGCGTATATTAATATCGACTCAATACTGCGGCGACGGCAAACTGATAACTACGAACGACAGCAGCAGCCAGAGACCAGGACGG
The DNA here is from genome assembly GCF_019059575.1 of Amphibalanus amphitrite. NCBI lineage: Eukaryota > Metazoa > Arthropoda > Thecostraca > Balanomorpha > Balanidae > Amphibalanus > Amphibalanus amphitrite. The sequence goes on from NW_024882036.1 coordinate 168,924, forward strand.
CGGGCACGGCACTGGTGACGGTGACGGGCACCGGTGTCACTTACTATAGTCGAGCCTGCGTGTCCGGTGTCGTGGCCTACCTACAGAGAGAAGGTTTTCTTGCGCGGCTTTTTGGAAAACTCCTACAGTGCGGTCTGGGAGTGAACTCCGTAGTCCGCACTATTCAAAACTCAAGTCATTTCTTTCCATGCAACGACATAATATGAGGGCGCCTTTAGCGTCCAAAGGGGGGGGGGGGCAAATTAAAAGGTACAGGAAAATGGGCTTGACCTGAATGCCCGCGAATGCTGGATACGGCTCTGCTCTCTGGAGGGTGAGGGGCGTCATGTTTTTTTTTTCGATGGGACGCCCAATCGCCTGTGATCTTCAAAGGGGCGCTTGTTACGCTTTGCAGATGCGTCCGTGGTATTGGCTAGTGTGCCGAGCGCCCTGATAACGCTATATGTAAGGCGCGCTTTAGCACTATCAATACCCACGACCCGTGCACCTGCGCCCCACACAAACCTCTGACGCAAGCAACATGGTAGTGGATTGCATACTTCATAACATTATTATATCATATTACATAACATTATATTACAGGGTGACACAAAAAAAACGGTCATCACCAAAATTCGAATAACTTCGGAAGTTTTATTCAGATCATCACCAAACTTCGGCCACTTTAGGTCACACCTATGTAGCAGACATCCACCAAGTTTCAAGTCTTCACTACGAACACTTTTAGTACAGTGTGTGTTCTACGGACGCTCCACAATGTGCTCCAGGTGAGCGCCCCGGCGCTGCAGGGCGTAGGCACACCTGCATCCGGCGGGCAAAGATGTCGATAACCCGATGGCTGTGCACTTTACAGAGTGCAATGGCCTCTGGAGACAGTGCTCAGGGGGTGTGCTACCCCTGAAACGTTATTCTTATCGAGTTATCGACAACTTTGCCCGCCGGATGCAGGTGTGCCTACGCCCTGCAGCGCCGTGGCGCTCACCTGGAGCACATTGTGGAGCGTCAGTAAAACACACACTGTACTAAAAGTATTCGTAGTGAAGACTTGAAACTTGGTGGATGTATGCTACATAGGTGTGACCTTAAGTGGCCGAAGTTTGGTGATGATCTGAATAACACTTCCGAAGTTATTTGAAATTTGGTGATGACCGTTTTTTTTTGTGTCACCCTGTACATAACATATTATGTGCGCATCATTCAGAGTACCTATATGACGTGCCCCTTCCGAAAAAAATGTTGCCCCCTCTTGATCACTCGGTACGCCATTCAACACCACCGACGTGTCTCTAAAACGTATCAGGCGACCCATTGAAGATCACGGGTGAGTGGGCGCCCCATTCATTATCGCTGGAGTCCCTCTCAGAGCATCCGCCGCAGCAGTAAATATCACTGGCGCCCCTCCAGAACATCCCGCGTCCCCATTTTAATATTATTGTCACCCCTCCAGAACATCCCGCGCCCCTCTGAACGATGACGCCCATTCCGGGGGGCAGGGCACTCGGCACACTTGTCAACACCACGGACGCATCTGCAAAGCTTAACAGGCGCCCCATTGCAGATCACAGGTGATTTGGCGCCCGATTGAAGAAAAAACCTGGCGCCCCTCTTGAATTTTGAAAACTGTGGAGCTCACTCCCAGACCGCATTGCAGGAGTTTTCCAAAAAGCCGCGCAAGAAAACCCTCTTGCTGTAGGTAGGCCACGACACCGGACACACAGGCTGGACCATAGTAAGTGACACCGGTGCCCGTCACCGTCACCAGTGCCATGTCCGCCGTCCTGGTCTCTGGCTGCTGCTGTCGTTCGTAGTTGTCAGTTTGCCGCCGCCGCAGTATTGAGTCGATATTAATATACGCACATGCATGTTTAAGATAGATACTATCTTAAACCGACGTGATATTTGTCTCAATCAGCATTTAGGCATTATGGAAAAAAAAAACAGAAAATGATCGTGAACAATTCGTGAAAATCAAACGATGTACAAAAAATCGGGACGGGGGAGTGAGGAGGGGGAGGGGCGTGTGTGGGGGGGGGGCGAAGGCAAAGATTAGTTTTGTTCATCTCTTGCTGGGGCAGCAGTTGATCCGTGGCGATATTGTGCCAAGGAAGTGAGAGGAACGCCGCTGCCGGGAGAATGCAGCTAACACCGGCATTGCAGTCACCATTATGCCCTATGAGGCAAACTTCGAGGCCGTTGAGGCAGATGCAAACGTTGAGCTATGAAGCTGAAATTTTGCACACTTCATATTGGGCCAACAAGGAATGGGAAAACACCAGGGGAGCTGGTCTTCCAAAAACTTTATAAAATATGACGGGGCCTAACGGGCAGGGACTCCGCCTCCTTACGTTACAGAGAGAGAGACGGAGAAAGAGACAGAGGGAGATGTAGGGAGACGCGGGCTATACATCAGCCCTGCGCGGCGGCCGGGACCGTCTCCGATACAATCACGGCGCCACTTTCCCCTCGGTGACTGGGTGGGGGAGGGAAGAGGTCCCATAATGTCCCGGAAGATAGACGGGACGTACGAGCCCACGAATAAATTATTTAAAAGCCATCCCTCTAAAGCATTGTAATGCCACAGCTTAACCGTAAGTAGATGTTTGTTGACTCACAACCACCATGTAGGTCTGGTTCGCCTCAAGAAGGGACCTAGGACAGTAAGTGTTAATACCCATGGGTAGAGGTCGCAGCCAAGCCACTTACACTAGCGCCATGTTAAGCAGTTCTCCGACGACTCCGTCGTAAACTAGAGGTGTGGCAGTGACCTCACAGATGGCGCGCAGGAGGCAGGATCGGCCGTCCAGACCCATACTGGAACCAGAGCAGGAAACGGCCGTCAGACAATGGTCACAGGCCGCTGGTCAGTAAACGGTTGCGGGTTAACAGCTGTACCTACAGTTGATTATTAGCGGTGAGCGGTTTCGAGGAAATGCCTGGAAGTCGTTTGGAGAAGATGTGGAGTTATTTTTTACATCGAAAGACTTTCAAGTAAAGGCCCAAGAAATTCGATTAGGATCATGACATTGCCACCGTTCCGTGCTTCTATCCTCAGGATACTGAAATCCTTCTCCTCCACGCCGCAACCCCCCTCCGGACTGGACAGGCAACTTTATCTCATGCGGGCTGCTCCCTTGGAGCGGCACCGCTGCTCCCAAGGGAGCGCACCCCGTAGCCGGGTGCAGTGAGTGCCTTGGGGCTGGGTGGCCTGTCCTCTGGACGGGCTCAGCCCCGGTGACTCACTAGGGTGCCTGCCCAGACCAATGTCTCCCCTATATCCTATCATCCTCCCAACTCTGAAATGGTCTTATTGGACCGAAAGGGCCTAACCCAACAAAACAAAACAAACATGACATTGCCACTGCGGAAAAATAAAAGACCACATGAAAATAGCCACAAGAAACACATTCATCTTCAAGCAAGGTCCACGAACAGATCATCTAGTACAGCCTTCCCGACGCTCCACCCAGCTCCCGACAAACTCACATGGAGAAGACGTTCTCGAGTCCCTTGTAGATCATCTTCTTGTCGCGCACCATCCTCTTGTTGCGGTGGTGGACCATGCGCTTGCTGCGGTGGCTGTGCAACACAAAGTCCGTCTCTCCGGCCACCTCCCTGTTGAGGGCGTCGTAGGGGGAGTGGTGGTAGCCCAGCTGACGGCGATCGTGGTGCTCCTCTTCCTCCTCCTCCTCCGGGAAGCGGTAGAGGAACTCTGACTCAAACACCAGATCCAGCTCTGAGGGCCAGGCGGGGGAGTGTCAGAACATCAGAGTCAGCTCTCCCGGAAACGGTAGAGGAACTCCGACTCAAACACCAGATCCAGCTCTGTGGGGAACAGGGGAAGTGTCAAGCTCTCCTGAAAACGGTAGAGAAACTCCGACTAAAAGAACAGATCCAGCTCTGAGGGAACGGGTGGGGAGGGAGGGTGTCAGAATGAGACACAAGAGGTTCGCCTCCGTACGGAACATATAACGGTAGTGTCAGAGCGCGACGCTCGAGGTCCAGCTCTTTTTGGGTGAACAGGAGAGGAGGAGGTCGGAACAAAACGCGCGATACAGCTACGTTCAAACGAATGAGGTGACAGTGTCAAAACACAACGAACAATGCCCAGTTTCTGTTAGGACGAACGGTGTTTTACTGACGGTGGAAATGTGTCACAGATCTCGACAGGATGTTGTGAGTATAACATGTCATCTGCATTTTGATGTGACTGACTGTAAATAGGTGCGATTTCCCGGCCATCTCCTCCCGCTCTGCCCCTAATTCCGCCGTGTCTACACCTCCCAGAAGCGTGTATCTGTCAGTTAGCGCTCTCTCCGTCCAAACACCAATACATCACGGCGCCCGACTCATCACCTCCAGTGGGCGATAAATATTCATCTCCGGGCCTCCTCTGCAGAGGGCCGGCGGGAGGCCGCGGCCGCGCGTGGCTCCTCCCGCCCGGCAACAGGCACCGCCCGGCGGTCACCACGTGACGCTGGCAGTGCCGGTGGAAAGTGGCGCCGTGATTGTATCGAAGACGGTCCCGGCCGCCGCGCAGGGCTGATGTATAGCCCGCGTCTCCGTCCATCTCCCTCTGTCTCTTTCTCCGTCCCTCCGTAACGTGGCACGTGTCTCCAAAGCGGGCGCAGCTCTGCATATAAAGCGCTGTTTGGTGCGGCCAGAAAAGAGTGGCAACAACAAACTTTCAGATGTGTTTAGATGCGACTGCCTCTTTATGTTTGGACTTGTCCGAGAGAGTGATTAATGGCTGCAACGGTGATTTACGCGTTCCAGGGGTTCCAGAGAGTGTCGAAGAGTGGAATACAAACACATAAGTGCTTCGGTATATCGCTGACGTTTGAAAGCGACCAACACCTTGCCTTATTTACTCTGCCTCCCGCTGATTAGTCCTTATTTACTCTTATTAGTCTCTGCCTCCCGCTGTCAACTCCTACCGCTTCATTTCGTCCCTTCTAAAACAGCATTTCCTTCTTCCATCCTTCATTTTGCCGTTAGCCTCTCCACTGGACAACCAGTCAGCCATGTCCTTGCCCTCCTCCGAGTCCTCCCGTTACCCTGATCTATCTTCCCTGCACCCCCTTCTCTGACCCCCCTCCCGGCTCCCTACCCCTACCCCTCTCGCCTCTGCCTACCTTCCTCCTCATCCTCTCCCTGGTAGAGCAGCCAGCCGAAGCGGGGCGCCAGCGACAGGATGGCGCCCCTGGGTACGGCCAGACTGAGGTCCTCCAGGACCGTGGTGCGACGAGACCGGTTCAGCAGCGCCCCGGAGTCGTGGACGACGTCCAGCGGTTCAATGTCCAGCATCGGGGCCCTGGGGGTGTAGGAGTCAGTGTCAGAGTCAGTCAGAGTCAGTGTCAGAGTCAGTCAGAGTCAGTGTCAGTGTCAGGGTCAGAATCAGTGTCACTAAAACGGCATCGGGGCCCTGGGGGCGTAGTGTCAGTGTCAGTTTCAATGTCAGAGTCAGAGTCAGAGTCAGCGTCAGTCAGAGTCAGGGTCAGTGTCTGAGTCAGGGTCACTAAAACAGCATCAGAGCTCTGGGGACACGGGTGTTGGAGTCAGAGTCAAAGTCAATACCATATGTCCAGCATCGGGGCCCTGCAGGGGACACGGTGTCAGATTGAGTCAGAGTCAGAGTCAGTGTCACTAAAACAACATCGGGCCGTGGGGACACAGGTGTCAGTGTTATAGGTGAGGTCAACAACACAGCGTCGGGCCCTGGGGACACAGTGTCAGTGTCAGTGTCAAATTCAGTGGCAAATAACAGTATCAGAAACAAGGCACACCGGATAGAGCAGATGCCTTATTTCATGTACCTTATTTTTGATACGGTTTTTATTTCTGATTTACTACGTTATACTGTGGCTGTGCTATAAAACTTCTTATACGTTTTCATGCAAAACAAGTGGTATAACAGCTCAGGGACGTGCAAAAGCTGAGGCAATAGGCCAAGGTCACCGCTGAAGTTACTCAACGCCGACCCGCACCGGCTCGCTACTCCCACCCTTTAGGCTTGGCTACACTATGCGTTTTCTTCGTGCGTTTTTTTTTTGCGGGTTTGCGTGTTTTGCGTGATGTCGTTAAAGAAAAGCAACAAAATTACGTTTTTGTGATGTTTTTTACCTGAAATTTTAGTTGACATAAGAGTTATATTAACTTTTGTATATAACCAATGCAAAATTTATATTATTTATAACTTTTTTTCTAGAACGATATTACGCAAAACACGCAAACCCGCAAAAACGCACGCAGAAAACGCATAGTGTAGCCAGGCCTTTTGTTTGTGATCGGTATTCTTTACTGTAAGTCTTATGGTTTTCTCTCAGAGCTGTTGCTGAAGTCAATGCTTTCTTTGAAAATCCAACAAATTTAGCAAATTAAACCAATAAATCAACAAATCATAGGTGTAATCGCTTCATTGCAATATTCACTATAACCTTTTTCGAAATGTCCACTATAACCACTAGTGCTTTCCAGATTTACCAGAACCTACATTCATGACGCAAAACTCATTCGCAGGCGGCAGAGTCCTAAAAATTGCTACGAGATAGCCCGTAACTGATGCCTGAAATACGCCTAAATTGCCTGGGAATTAGATTGGCATGCGGAACGTCTAAGCGCACCAGTTCTTACAACATTTGATTAACGCTCACAAATACCAGCAGGCCGCGCTCGCGACCCGCCGTCAGAGCGGCTCCATCGGAGCTCAGCGTGTGGAATGTGGCGCGACCCAGATCGTTTCCAGTCCACATATTTTACGAGGATGTGCCATTAGGCCCGAGGCCGCCAGGGCAGGAGAGGACGTTACACAACCGGGAGCACTTTTACTTTTACTGGTGGATACAGCGTGCGTAGACGGAGACCCGGCTCTGGGGAAGGACACGAGTGCCTTTTGGAGGTTTGACATCGGTCTTAGGGCTACAACGTTCGTTTTTACTTTAACCCTCGCCCGCACATGGGGGGGGGGGGTGGTTGCCACTAGAAGTGGCAAAATGTGGACCCGAGGACCCGGTCCAAAGAACCAGTCTGGACCCATATGGGTCTAGACCGGTTCCTGGAAATTTTATGACGGGTCCAACCGGGTCCTACCATAAACTATACATCATGCACGCTACACATTATTGCAAAATATGAAGTGCATGAAGTGAATGTTTCTTTGCACACAGTAGCTCATGGGTATTCCCAGTGGGAAATAGGCTGTTTTACAAGATGCAACTTATGACACCTACAAGTAGTTTGTATTAATTGACTTTTGGGGAACGGGTCCAAATGGTTCCGATTCCAACTAAGACCGGGTCCGACTGGTTCCAGAAATGTCCAGCCGGGTCTGGTTCGAGTCTGGTTCCCAAAATTTTCATCTTTTGCCACCTCTAGTTGCCACCCCCCCCCCAGGTAGTCTTTCTGCTCTGCACTCAACATTTTTGGAGCTAGAAGGCTGATTTTTCGTATAGCTGCTCCTCTATCCTTTCTTGATGTCCACCGAAAATTTCAAGTGTCTGTGATTTTTGGTTTCGGAGATATGACCTTGTTTTTTCAGGTCATGTCATGACCCAAATGGCCAATTCTCAACATCTTTCGTTTTTCGTTTGCCATGGGCCTTGTGAGCTTTTGACACCTTGATTTCGGCCTTTTTTGCCAGTTTCACCTCCCAACTATCATGGAACATGTTGTTCGACGATGTACAGGTGTCAAGGTCAGGGTCAAGGTCAACCTAGGTCATCTAAGATAATTGCGTTTTAGGCAAGCTGAATTTACTTTTTGTGAATTTTTTTTGACTGCATTTTTTGGTCAAAGCTTCTCAGATCATGATTTCATGTAATATGGACACAAAAACAATCGGTGCACACAGCAGTATACACACAGACACACACAGACATACAAACACATATAATTGACCTTGACCTAGCTTGACCTGAAATGACCTCAGCAGCAAAAATCTGGTCGGGTAGTGTGAGAAAGAGGTTCTAGCTGGCTTGGCACCAGAAAACAGCATCGTCATCGGTATATGATAAGCAGCGCACTTGATATCCAACGGTGACCTAAAACAGCAATATTTTTTAGTTTGACCTGACCTGGAAGGTCAATGACTGACCTGAGAAGGTAAAACTGGGTATCATTGGATTCGTCTCTTCCCAAAGAATCTTTTTGGTCTTTACCGCTAAGCTCTATCTCCAACAGGAACGAAATGGCGCGGGGGGGGGGTGGCAACCACCCCCCCCCCCCCATGTGCGTTCTAGGATGGGAAAATGGCATGTGCGGGCGAGGGTTAATCCTGGACAGAGCCCAGCTGAGAACAATTTCGGATGGAGCATTGGGGACCTGGGGTTGGCAGATACGCTTGCTATCTACTATCCACCAAATTCCAGTGTAACCAAGGGCTGTGTAAAGATTTGCGTTGCATTTTCATGCGTTTATGGAAAATTGCCGAAAAGAATTGGCATTTTATCGCCTTCATTAAAGATCTTGTAATTGACGTAAATGGCTGAGCTCGTCACCTGGTAAAACTTGGATGAGAAGCGACGATACGCCAACTGATGGGACGGAGCGACGACAGGAAACACACACACCGGCAAAGGGTCGACTGCGGACTCTGCACTTGTGCAGGTTAACCTAATTAACGACGAACAGTCAGAGGGTTAACAGGAGTAACGTACGATCTATCTCTACGATAATAAGTACGATCTGTGGAAGATATTCCACTGCTAGACAGACCCAGCTACTCACAAGGTGTGCACGCTGCTCTCCGCCGCCGCTGCCGCCGCCAGGAGTAACACCGCCGCCATCCGGCAGACCGTTCCGAGCCGCTCCATGTCTCACGCTGCTGCGGGGACCTCTCAGTCCTCTCAGTCCTCTCCGCAGTGTCCTCCGAGCTGCGCACGTGTTCCTCCGAGGCCGGATGGCTGACGTCTGACTGCCCCGGTCACAGAGCCGCGCCGCCCCGGACGGAGAGAGGACGGGGAGCGGGGCAGAGCGGGGAGCGGTCACGGGACCGCCGCTGGTCCCCAGGCGGGTCTGTTGGTCCTCGGACCGAACGGGGCGTGACCACCGCGTGTCCGGAGTGACGCAAACACAAACAGCTTCAGTGAGGCCGCCACCGCGACAGTATCTAGTAACATAGTCAAAGTCTTCTTAGGACTTCCTGAACAACTTGTAGGAGGCTGAGTGTTACTCTGTTCTGCACCGCAACGAATTTATGTCTATACAAATTTTTACCTTATAATGAATGAATCCGTTTATGTTTTTTGCATGCCTTTTTAGGCCACCGTTCTATTCACCTATTAAAAAGTCAAATTTTTGGCTAACCGCGAAACATCATAAGGATAAGATAAGACAGAGATTTTCGAACGCTAAACACATAAGAAATTAAAACCTTGGTAATTGCATGCTTTTTTGCCCTCAAGTAATATAAAGTTATCAACACCTTTCCAGTTCAAAGATACAAACACAGAGGACTAAAATAGTTTTTTTCCGGCACCCAGGGCATAACCTTCGCCCGGATGGGGGGAGGGGGGCATTTTTGACCACACCTACCAGTTCTTTGCATGTGTAAAGAAAACCGCAGCGCGTTGTGTCGCGATATTTGTTATAGCCTATATGATGCGTCAATTTCACATCTTGTGTTAGTTTTTGACCCCAGGTCACATGAGGTCAGAACGTCAGAAGTCGTTCAGGTGTCAGTCAGCCATTTAACCGTGAGACTTTTTCTCGCCACCAGTCACCAGGGCTGGCAGTGTGTGGGACCGCGGCGATCAGCCAGTGAAGCGGCTAACGCTTCACGGCAGCCTCAGCTCACGATTCCCACATTACCATTGTCATCTCCCTCTGACTACATTACTATTGTGGTCAGAGGGAGAATGGCTGGGATCAACAGTGCGGCTCAGATTGTAATTGACGGCTCAAGCTGGCAACGGCACCCCCCCCCCCTCCCCCATCTGTTTTGTGCATAAGAATATGAAGCCATCCGAAATGAAAAATTAATGTCCAAAGAAGACATTAAAAAATGCGAGTTTTTTGCTTTCGCATTACCATTACCTGAATATTTCCTCGCCTTTAGTTTAAGTTGTACGTAAGTATTTCAATTTTGAGGTATGATTTTTTTGTGTTTTAGCGCTGCCATCGGTCCCCATGGCCTATTTCTGGCCAGGCTGACTCACAAATCAGTCTCAAACAACTGCCAGCACTACGGCATATTCTGAGTAGTCTCTCTGTTCGGTATGTTGATTTATTTAAAACTTTGCGTAGAATTTTGACCGGTTTAACTATGTCGCTTAGTTTCTAAAAGTCAGATTGTCGCCACATTTCTGCATGGCAAGAAGCACGGTATAATGTACGCCCTCCAGCAAAAGAGTGGTTGGTTAGCCTATGTGCTTTTGGTGTAATAACTTTGAATGACAGAGACACTCCTTTAAAATGACTCAATAGAAATGAGAAGAGGGTTCGTGCACACACTTCGGCAATGGTTTTCAACAGCCATTATACGTATTCATCAATGCAGATCGCTCACTGTGATGTTGGCAACCAACCACTAAATATCTGGAGGGCCGTACAGCCGGACTCGCGTCTGAGAAGAACCTATTGCCAACAGCGTTTCCTTGGTGACAGCCGGTGAGCAATGTCACAGTGTGACAGCTGCTGCCAGCCGGCTGATCCGGTCTATGTGACAAGTTGTTGTCCGTCCTTCTCCAAGTGACAGTTCAGGTGACAGTTCTGGTGACAGTTCTGGTGGCATTTCTGGTGACAGTTCAGGTGACAGTTCTGCTGACAGTTCTGGTGACAGTTCTGGTGACAGTTCAGCTGACAGTGAGCTCTGTATCCCCGCCCTCGGTGACAGTTCAGGTGACAGTAATTTCTATATCCCACCCTCAGTGATAGTCCCACGCCCCAGTCAAGGTGTGACACTCTCAAGTGGCCAGCTCTGTGGGTCACTCTCCTATCGCCCCATCAGTACCGCCGCGCCGCTCGGACCGGGGCGGGCGGGGCGGGCGGGGACCAGGGCGGGCGGTCGGCCCGGTATGGGGTCAGCCAGGGGATACCATCTGGTCACACTGTCGCAGCAGAGCGTCCCAGACACGCGGACACCACGCTGACCCACTAACGGAGACTCAGAGCAGCCGAGTGGCTGAAATATACCGGGAATCATAAAAAAACGAGATGAAACGAGCAGATTTCTGGGGACATTTTTGGAAGTAATTGTTTAAATTGTAAGTTTTAGGGAAAAGAATTGAAATATTTTGAAAAAAGGTGTCTTCGGTTTCTGAACAGCGTTGAGGTCACTTAGCAACGTTATTTCTATTCATATTTTCCTCACCAATATCCTACAAGACAGTCTGAGAGACTGCTTATTGACTTTTTCAGAAGATAGGGTTTTGTCTAGTAAACACAAACATGCTGCCTAACAGTGCTATAGCATTTCAACATTAAAATTAAACCGGGATTAACTCGCAAGCCTCACACCCTGACCACAGCCAATCCTGCATAGGCTGCATACGATGCACCGTACATATGTTACGACTTTAACACTGGCTCAATAAGGTTCAGTGCTAGCCTAGCATTTCTCGGCTTCGATAGCGATTCAGCCCTGCCCCATTCATCCTTCTGCAGGCGGCCCGCACCGCGACAACGGTAAAAGTTCACTCCTGCAATACATCACTCTAGCAGCGTCGTTTGTAAGTCGCGCGTTACCAAACCCGGCCTATCACTACCTGCACGCCAATAACCAGGTGAATCGCAAATTAGGGGGTAACGCTCTGCGCGCGGGTCCGCCCGGGACGCTGACATACTATCGTAGGTCACCGGCCGGCCTCAGAGGACGCGCCGCAGTCCGCCCGGCAGACAGTAGTGCCCGAGCTGCATGATGTTGACCCGCTCCGGCCCGGCAGTGAAGTATGGAGATGGGTTCGCGGTACGACGGAGATAGCCCTGCGGTCCACAGAGAGATGGGGTCAGCTGGGAGGAGACACTGCAGTTCCGCACGGAGATGGGGTGAGGACTTACGGAGACGGGTCAATGCTATACGGAGGAAGGGTCGGAACTTAGGGAGAAAGGTGGTGACCTTTGGAAACAGGTTTAGAGTGCAAGAATAGAGAAACGAGACGAGTATGAATACAAACAGCACCGTATAAGGGAACGGAACCATATAAATAGACGGAAACGGGGCAGGCCTATACAGAACAGAGCCGTACAGAGACGAAACTTCGCTCATCGCCCGACGAAAACTGGCACAGTATGAGGGCTCGGGTCGATCGGAGCGCACGGTGTGACTTTACATTATATCAGAGTATGGCTTTTGGAATATGATATGTGATTGAGGATGTCATTAGATGATAAGAGGCAGGTGTTTGACGAGGTCTGCGCTTTCCTCTCTCTCTCTCTCTCTCTCTCTCTCTCTCTCTCTCTCTCTCTCTCTCTCTCTCTCTCTCTCTCTCTCTCTCTCTCTCTCTTTCTCTCTCTTTCTCTCTCTGTCTCTTCTCTCTCTCTGTCTCTCTGTCTCTCTGTCTCTCTCTCTCTCTCTCTCTCTCTCTCTCTCTCTCTCTCTCTCTCTCTCTCTCTCTCTCTCTCTCTCTCTCTCTCTCTCTCTCGGCTCCATCTCCCACTATCCAACCCCATCGCGACGCAACACCACCCATCTCATTAGCCCCTTACTCTGAGTACACCTGCACCGTATTAATGGCCACGGATTGACGCGATAGCCTCGCATCTCTCGTCGATGGCTCCTATACATTGACGTCAGAGACTGGCCATTAATTCAGTGTAGCCACGCATTATCGGTGTGAGGTCCTCCGTGTGACGTCATCAGAGGTGGGTTTCTCTATCACGTGACCTGGGCAGGGGAGAAGAGTGATAAGTTGGTAACGGATGGGAACGGTCCCATCGCATTATATGTGACAGGGTGACGGTGCACAAATTCGTCTGCTCTTTGCGCTTATTTGTCTGTCTGGATTATCCAGCTCAGAATGACTGGCTCTATTCTTTGATCATATGTGTCTGTATGTTCTTTGGATGATTTTAGATGTTTTTCACATATCACCTGCTAACAAGTGATAAAGCAACGGTTTTGTTGGAGTACTTGTTAGGCGATTAAATGGTGGTATACGGATTGTCACGCGAATTTCCTGTCAGCTCTAAGTTCTCCGCAGAAACCAGGACCAGGTGTCAGCGATGCTCTACACTACTTGCGAACTAAGCAACCTCCTTAATTACTGGAGCGGCCACGACTGACCACCGGTAAAAATTACCACACTTCCCAGCCCAAGCCACGGCGCGAGTATCCGTGGAATCCTGACATGCCGTGCCTCCTCTCTCGTGTCGAATTGGTCCGACGGCGTGGGACGGTCACTTTCCCAGTGTGAATGGGACCGGCCCCCCCGGGGAGCGTGGTTCATCTGTCCCCGTATGGTCCGTGCGGTCTGGTCCTGGTCCGTCCTTGGTTCTACTCACACACAAACTCACACCAGGAGAAAGGCAGGGGTGGTGTGTAGTCTGAGTCGGGATGTATCAAAGGAGGGGGCAACAGATCCCATACTGTCACTGTAAAACATTTCTGTTGCACATATATTAAATGCTAAAACTGTTATCATACTGGAAACAAGGAATTAATTTTTAATGTTTTGTCTTCTGCCTGTTCTTCTCGTCTGAACATTTGGTTTCAGCTGCTAAAAATAATGATTTGCGATCAAAGATCGACCTGTAACTGAAGGCGTTTTGGTTAGCTGGCTAGCTCCCTCATCTCTGATGGCTCCTGTCAGTGATTTATGTTCAGTATTTTACGCCGTTACATTTAATTGGATTTTTTTTTCTGAAAAGTTCACCTTTCGATATCAATGTCGTAATCATATCGACACATGTTTTTATTCCTTTGTCATAAAAACCACAATTACTGTATCCGCCGAATCAGGAACCGGCGATGGGTTTCTAATTTATGCGTCCACCAATCGGCACCGGCCAGTGACACCCAGAGTCTCTACCCTCCTCTGGCCTGGAGAGAAACCCCGGCCGCGGTGGGTTCTATTTTTAGCCACCACCCACCGAATTCACGTTGGCTGTGCGCGTTATGAGTCTACCGAACAGACGCGACAGTGACTTCAGGATTGATTCCTGAGGCCGCTGGCGAAGGTAGAATAAAAAAAACTTTTTCGATCAGTTTTTCATCGGTACCCATACTTCCAGACGAAGATACCCTGCCTAAGCGGAACTCCATCCACATGAAGTGCTGCCTTCTACCGAGTGTTACTTTAGCTGGTGGTGCCACCTGGGTACGGTGCAGGCTGTCAAGTGTCAGACCCTCCTCAGGTCTTGTGCCACTAACAGTTCAGCGTCTTTTCACTATTCATCAAAACGTTCTCACAAAAGCACGTATCGATCGGTCGTGCCTGCCTTGTTATATGCGGACGTTTATTGAATGAATAATGTGTAAGGCATTGCTCGGACTTCATTGATAATGTAGGATCATGGCCAAACGTCACTTATACAAAAGCGCTGGTAAAAGAGAACAACAAATATTTCTCAGTTTGCTCAATTTCCTGCTAATCGCAGCGAAGTCCGAAGTGGGCGTGTCACATGCATATACAGCACCTGAGGGCGTCAGAGGGGACGCCCACCCGTTACATGGGCGTCGGCTGCTGCCTGACGTCCGGCTCACAACAGAACGCGGATCACCGGTGACTAAGCCTGTGTCAGCAAGTAGCAACAATGAGGTCAGAATGGTCGAATACTTGGTATATACGTCTTGGTATTATACTTGGTATATAATAAACGGAAGTACTCAATACATGACTATGACTATGACTATGGTACATATATTATCATGACACTTCATGGAAATGATTTATTCAACCATCAACAATCGTAAACTTGGGAAGCAAGATGTTTTCAATGCAGACCTGGAATTCAATCATCAGCCTTAGCCATAGGAGCCTGCCACTAAAAGGGTCAAATCTGAATGCATCATAGATGACTGCTAGCACTAGCAGCTGGGTTGGTAAAGAGCTTAGAAGCTTGCTTTTGTCGCATTTGTCCCCAAGCCCCAAGCGTTATCAATGAAAATCACTCAGACAAAAACATATGCCTGATGATGAGAGGGTGAAAAGTCGCCTGTTCGACGTTGTGCTGATTGCTGATTCTGTTCATTCGACGTTGTGCGAATTCTGTTAAAAATATTTCACCAGGTGGTGCAATAACTGCAGTCTGCACTGACTGTTATTCCAGGTATTTATCACGCTCAAACGGTCCAGCGGACTATTATCATCACCTGACACGAACTGAGCGCTCCCTATCTCTCCATCAGGGTGCCTTGACGCGGCCTGAGTTCGTCCTTTGTTCGAGGGCCCCAACTATCCCGGAATGTCGTCCGCTCACGGAGCGCCCGATTCCCATAGCGAGCCATCCGGGCGTGCAGGGCAGATTGGACTCCTATCAGCGCCCGGCCTATCCCAGTTCGTGACCTAACGCCACAGTTAGGCTCACGTCTGTTCAGGGAGCGATTCTGGTGCAACTGAGACCGCTGAACTCACCAGGCCACTGTCCGACATTTTGTGGAACTGCGTTACATACATCAGCGTTACATGTAATGTTGAGCCCACGTGTAATGAAGCTGTGTGTTCGATCCGGTTAGATGAATTATCCTCAACATTGACGAAACATCGAACCAATCGAACTGCAGGCGCAGCACGGGCTGTCCGTCAGTCCACGGGATACGGAGGAAAATCGGCACCCTCCTTTCCTCCCGGGCCGTGACCTGGTAAAGCCGAGAACAATCCGGTCCAAAGCGGTGTGAACTCTGAGCAGTCTGTCTACCATCCCCCTCGCCGACAGGGAGCTGTGTCTCAGGGCTGAGAGTGCCCTAGAACAATGAACGATCTGCTCCGTATTTCAAGGGCGTTCATCCATGTGAACGCCCTTATACGTGTGGCGTTCATCCAGTGAAACATCACAGATAGACACAGTCCATTGGCAAAATCAGTTCATGCATCTGAGGTGCACAAAGTTATGGCAAAGAATTCAGTGGACGTGAAATTCGACTTGCAGCCTAAACGTTTTTTATGACAAAGTCAACCGTAACATCTTGAGATGTTGCGTGAAATTTGTGACATGCTTGTTTGCAAGCCAGTGATGAAACTCACGAGCGTAGATACAGAGGTGCAATAATTTTGGCAATAAAAACATATTTTAATTAGTTTGGTGTATGGGAAAATGTTTCACAAGACAGGCATGCTTGACGGATAGGCTGGCTGCATGCCTGCATCGGATAAATTTTATATCTATCCAGCTTACATTGAATCAATAGTGCTTTTAAAAACAACGCCTTATGCACTTGTGATCTGAATAGATGCGTGGCGATGAGATAAGCGGAGCTTTCCAGTCCACATTCATTTCCATTTCCAATGCATTCCGGAGTTGTGTCACCGTCCAACTCTCGAGCTATTCCCGTCCAGCTGAAATGGCGTCACCTCCATATACGGGTGTGTCCACAGTGTTTGGTCCTCGATTACCTCCGTGTCCCGTTGGAGCACGGTTCTGACCGTAAAATACCGTAGTCACGGTTCCATCTGACGGGTCACAGAGCTGGCGCCTATTGCTGAGGCAATGCGCCGCTCGTAGCTTTTGTGCTATCTGCCGAGCAACGGGAGAAAAACTCGATTTCTTGCAAGTGGTATTGGTATAAACAATGAATGATTTAAAACGAAGGTATTTTCTCGAGATGAGCCTGGACTTCTTGCCTTCCACAAAGAGCACTTTCTTCAATCGACCATCACAGCATATATCCATCACAGCATATATGTCCCAAAATCATCACGATTATCTCATCTTAGCCTCAAGTTATATTCACAGCTAGACTACATGTCGAATGAAGCTCCAAACACCCCACAAATTCCAAGTTTTTGCACAGCTGCATCGCTGTTGCCATTTGCTCTCCTCCCCGTTGGAAACTATTTACTCTCGGCTGGTCCAAACTCCTATAGCCGCATCTCACCGCTGTAATTTCATTATCCTTTCTGATGATCGTCACTGATAAGGGGCTCTTCACACCCAGAGCATGTTTCCGCCGTCATCTGGGAAATCTGCTAAAATAACGGCGCCAAAGGAGCGGCCTTGGCGTACACATCAGTCTAGAATCGGCTGATAACATCCGGCATTAACTGCGTTCTTTTTAGTAAGGATCAGTAGGAGTGGTTATTTTCCACCAAAATGTGCGTATTATTTTCGTTAGGAACATTGATTGGCAGAAGAAATGATCATTTTAGAGCTTGTGTCCTACTACTACCCCAAGAGCAATTTATTGTACAGTTAGAATAGTTATACATTTGAATAGAATAGGTACTAGATGAAACGCTTTATACGGATGATAGAAAACGAACTAAACTTATCGTTTTATTAATTCTCAGTGCTACATATTTTTCATCGCCTGAAAACCTTTAGAAAAAGACCTCATTCAATGAAATCGATCTTTCTGACAGTCCCAAGTTCCGGCTATACTTCTGAGTCATCGAGAACCCTCCTTGGCTTCGTTACTCGACAGGAAACCCGCTCAGGTGTGTTCCGGGATTGATACTCAGATTTATCCCGAGGTGCTGAGTCACTTCCGTCAACTGACAGATATTTTCCCGACTGGTCAGCGCACAGCAATGTCGTGCTTTGCGCAGTCTGCCACGTCAAACCAGTAACAACTTGACACGGTAATGGGTTTGACAAGCAAACAGCTTACTTAAGCTTACTTACATAAGATAAATTATTTACGTTTATTGTTTATTATAAAACATTCTGAATGAAGAGCGTGGAATGCGAGGACACATCCGCTGCGTAAGCATATTGCAAACCATGTCATTGCAAGTTATTGAGCGTAAAGTTCGACATCCTTATCTTTAGCGTCACTGTAATGAGATGACTTTAACGACCAATTGCTATGCACATTGTGCACATTGTGCACAGTGCGCGCAGTGTGCATTAGTGTGCACAATGTGCACCACAAAACCACGCATGATTCTTTTCAATATACCCCATGCAGCTGACCTCACTGGGTATGTTCAGCCATGTGACCGGTCCCACGCTTGCAGCAGCCAGGTCCGGTCGAGTCAGGCAGCTCCTGTTCCAACTAATGGACAGACAGGGGTGTTTCTGCTGCTCGAAAAGCGTTCCAAGGTGAACGGCCGATGCCGTCGTCACGAACGAACGACTCCTTGGCGACGAAAACGCCGGTTAAAACGGCACCTTGATCACGTTGTGGTGTTTGTACACAAATCAGACATGTAGATTGTAGAAGAGCAAAAGTCCAGACACAGGACGCGCGGGTTGTGCTTCATCCTTCATAGAACTGTCACACCAGATGAGAATGTAGGCGTGACGATGGGCAAACGTGCTGAAGGAACGCCCCGTTACCAAATACCTAACGGCAGTTAAATCTTTTTAGAACGGTTAAGAAGAAGACCTTGTGAATCCTTCCGTTCAAAAGCTTCGAACCACATTTTATAAAAAAAGTGCCTAACACAATTTTTAGCACGTTATAAGACGTGCGTTATAAGTTTTTGTGATATTTTCGGCATGAGCTTAAGCATGTATTGACCTTAAGAGGCGAATCTCAAAGCTAAGTTGGGACTGTGACGTTGCATTATAACTTTGTGCTGCTTTGCTCTATGCGTATGTAGGCTAAAAACTACAAAACCATGTAGATTCACAGCGAATGTTTCAGTGAAAGTATTGCCTTCGTTTGCCTCCTGTGGCTACCGTAAACGTCACCATTTGGTGATTGCGGAAGTGTCCTCATTTCACGTAATCTGTTACTCGATCGGACTCGCTTACATAACACTTACGATGTGGCGCTACCTGCATTGTTGAACAGATTTAGCTGTCATCTACAACTGTTTTCCTGTAGCTTCAATGAGGCGAAAGTGCCCTCATTTAAAGCGATCGACTTTTCATGCGTTATAAATCAGATCAATCGCGATCTATTTTGTGAAAGTGAGCGTCAATTTAGCTCAGACTCTGCAGCTATGCGATGTACTTGAGATTCATCGACCTAAGCCGGATAAATTGCGAATAAAAACGTCACATACATACATGGAAAATACAGGACATGCGCGAATCCTGCCTGCTTCAAATGCCACCATGCAATGTTCCCATGACAGTTATTCACGCAACAATCACAGGAAGCATTCCTGTGCATACCGATCATTCGCCTGCACCAACCTTTTTCTAAATTAACCGCATCTCGACAGAAAGAACTGCAGAGTCGGCGCCGCCCCCCGCCGACCCGGGCCGGGCAGGTGCGGCGCTCGCTGCAGGAAAGACGGCCGGCCCGGCCCGCCGTGCTCCCAACAACGTTCTCACAGTCTAGTCAGCACCGCCGCAGATAGGGATTTTTACCGCCGCTGGGGGGGGGGGGGAGGGGGCTGCGGACCGGCTCCGGTCCGGGGCGCAGGTTTCTGCGCAGGTCCCCCCTCCCGGCGGCTCTGGAAATGGCGCGTGTATAAAGGAGTGTCGGCAGTGGGAGCTGGGTCATTCGTTGAAAGGTGTTCGACTTGGACAGATTGATTACGGACAGGATGGCAATTAAGGTGAGAAATTCAGCGGCGAGATATACTCTATCGATGAACAGTGGTGCCAGTGATATAGGTATTGAAGTCGTGATATGTTAATATTCGAAGAATTGCTAAAAGTTTCGAAAATAATTTGGACGTGCTTTTGTTCATTAGTGCGATGAATAAAAGAAACAATGATTAGCTCGATGGTTGGTGACTTTTGGCATCTTATTCAAGTTTTTACGATTAGAAAATAATTTTGTTTACAATTTTTAATTTCATTTGAATTTCAGTTTATGTAATTATTTGATATTTTATTATCTGTTAAGGGATTCATGTCATCGGTAAATAAATAGCTTTGAAATATCTTGAAAAGGATCACGATATCTTGCTTATTATAAGGCAGGCCAGTTCCTCAATCGTTCCGCTTCTCCCTCGGCAGATTGTTCTCGTTGCGGCTCTGGTGGCTGCTGTGGCGGCCCAGAAGACGCCCCGCGGCGACCCCGGCGCCAGTGCCGGCGGACCAGGAGGACCAGGCGGACCAGGCATCCACGGAGGACCACCCGGCAGCCACGGAGGACCACCGGGCGGTCCCGCCGCCACCGGCACCCCGCCACAGCTCGGCGAGGACCTCGGCAACGGAAACTTCCTCGTCTCCAAGTTCTCCTTCGGCCGCGCCAAGCCGTTCACCAACCCGCACTTCCGCGAGGGCGGCGCCGCCGAGAGGCGCGACCCGCAGCACCTGCCGCCGGACGCGCTGGCCAGCCTGACGTCGCCGCGCGACTCGGAGCGCAGCGGCAGCAGCAGCAGCTCGCGGCGCGGCTCCTCGAGCGCCCGGCCCGCCGGACCGACCGCCTCGGACGGCACCTTTGGCACCAACGGGGCCGGTCTGGCGCCGCGGGGCAGTCAGAGGGGTCAGCCCGGGCCGGCCGGCGGCTTCGGGCAGGGACAGTTCGGACAGGGACAGTTCGGACAGGGGGCCTTCCCGGGAGCCGCCGGAGGGTTCCCCTCGGCCCCGACGGCGTTCGGCGGGCAGGGATTCCCGGCGGGAGCGCAGGGATTCGCCGGGCAACAGTTCGCCCCCGCCGACCAGTTCGGTCAGCAGGCGTTCCTGCCGCAGCAGCAGTTCGGCGGTCAGCAGGCGTTCCTTCCTCAGCAGCAGTTCGGCGGTCAGCAGGCTTTCCTCCCCCAGCAGCAGTTTGCTGGCCAGCAGGCGTTCGCTCCTCAGCAGCAGTTCATCGGCCAGCCCGATCCTTTCGGTCAGCAGTCGTTCCCGGGCGCTGGCCAGCAGTTCGTCGGACAGCCAGATCCGTTCGCTCAGCCGGCTCTAGGCGGCCAGCAGTTCGCTCCCGCGGGCCAGCAGTTCGCTCCGGCGGGCCAGCAGTTCGCTCCTGCAGGCCAGCAGTTCGCCCCTGGCGGCCAGCAGTTCGTCCAGGCCGACCCGTTCGGCCAGCAGAGTTTCGCGGGGCAGCCGGCGTTCCCGGCCCAGCAGGGATTCGGCGCGCAGCAGGGTTTCGCCGGCCAGTTCCCGACGGCTAGCGGTCAGCAGTTCGGACAGCCGGCGGCCGGTCGGACGGCCTTTGACGCCAGCGCCTCGGCGCCCTTCGGGAGCACGGCGTTCGCGGCGGAACCGAGCGGGTTCGGCGGAGCGAGAGGGAGCTTCGGGCAAACGCGCGGAGCGACTCGGTTCCAGTAGGGAGTGAGACGGGCGAGTGAGGGGGCTTTCACTCCAGATTGGCGACTGCGCGCTGTCTGTCTGTCTGTCTGTCTGCGCTCCGTGTGTGTCTGTCTGTGTGTGGTTGTATGTCCGGCTGGCTATCTACGAGCGCTGAGAGCAAGTCATGTGTTCAAGTCGGGTCTCATTGTTGTTTTTTCACATGCAGTGTCCATGTTTGTCCCCATAATGAACGGTTACTTATGTAAGTCGTGAAGCTGCCATTGAGATAAATATTTATGAACGATGGTAAGTATGATAACAATGATGAATGAAAATGGATTTATTGTGAAGATGAAAATACTAAGGATGATGCAGCACACACTAGTGCTAAAGTACATGCATTTGTAATGTGCATTGATGAATATATTGACACATTGAACAGCCATTGTTTATCAAAGCGTTATGTGCTGTTTGCGGAGGTTTAGCGCACCGATGCAATAATGATTAGGTAGCAGGGCTGGAAACAGGGAAGAATTAGCGCTTTTTGAGTTTCAATAAACACCTGTGTTTTTACGAAATTAACTGGATAGAAATCAGTGAAACATGCACACAACTATATGGCTCTTATTATGTACTTACTGTTGATCTTTTTGCTTAACGTTGGCCTATATATAAACACTAAAAATGCCGGACTAATGACGTGTCTTTAGCGTAATCCAACGCACCTGTGGTTACTAGACGGTTCTCATAATTATTAGCACGACGCAAAAGCTCGTCAAAAATACTGCAGGAATAGTTATTGCTCAGAGGTAGCGAATGAGTCACTAGGAAACCGCACATTCCGATCTCATGAGCGGCGGACCTAACAGGTAAAGCCACGTAGCATATTATCTGTTTTCCGCCGCCAGATTTTCCTATTTTTATCCTTATCGAAAAACCCTACTCGACTATGCACTGATAAGCACTCATGTTTCCTCTTTCATCTCAACGTTTCCGGGCGCGCGCTGTGTAGATTTGTGGTGCACACTTCCTGTCGGCAAAATAAATAAGAAATGCTTAACATATAAAGACTTAGCACTTGGCATTTATCAAGTCTGTACCAACTACCAATAATATGCCAACATCGATTTTTATAATGCACCCCAAAAACTGATTTTCCAAGTCTTTTCAGCATCAACAATCCTGCCTGAAGCATTTTCTGGGCAATTAAAACGTCACATTTGCCAACATTCACCAAAACAGTATTTATTCTAAACGAGTCGCTGGCTAAGCTGTTCAAAAGTACCCGTTCCACCTCTGATCCCTATCCCCCCCCCCCCGTATCTCCCGGATGGCGATACAGGGGGAGGAAAGTCATGTCCGTCTGTGACGCTGTAGACTGGTACGGGCCGGCACGGAAAGGGGCGGCCACGCCCTGACTGGGCCCCGTGTCACCGCCTTTGTCTGAACAAACGGCAGTGCACGTGCTGGGGTGTAATGTACCGCGAGGGGTGGGCTGCTTCGAGACTGAGCGGTGTAGTCACTAGTCAGGCGCTGTACGATGCAATGCTAGTGGACTGTTTTACGCATTGCAATGCATTCTAGCGCAGTATGCGGCCTCTGGGCTGTTTTCAATAATTGATGCACACGTTTGGTCACATTCCTTCTCGCACGCAAAACGAATATGAAAAATAAGGAAAAGTGCCACGTATTTAGGTCAGTTCCAACTCATTTCTCCACATGTGATTCAGCTTTATGACGACGGAATTAAGAACCACTTCCAGACGCAAAGCGATCTTCGGCAATTGCACTTCAGCCGCATTGGAGTTAACAATGAATGCTGAATGATAAACGGAGGCCGAAGCGTACACCCAGTCTTACTCTTATCCCCGTTGCAGCGCTAACTAAGACTGTGTTGTGAAAGAAAGTCCTATGAAACCTGTGACGCAAACATTTTAAACAAAAAAATATGTTAGCTTGCAGCACATATATTTAGCATGGTCACCGAGGCAATTTGGTAACAGCGCCGGCTTAACATTGTGCATTTTCGAATAACACTCGGTAAAACAAGAGACAATGCGACGCACCCCACCCAGCGCTACTGGCACATTACAGATGGACAAATAATTCATTCAAGAATGACTTAATATCAAAAATACGATTGAAAAATATATTTGGCGTAATATCGCAAACCTGACGTCGCACTATGCGACGTCGAACTATGCTGTAACATTCCATCACAATGCAGCCCCTGTGGCGTTGAGTGTGCCATTCACAGCCAGAATTGCCTCCAGCGGGCTCGAAATAGCGTTATACACAACCAAATTCAGCAGGAACGCGCCGATAATCACAAAGCACCACCAGGCGACGTTCTTCAGATCCGCGATAAAGTCGCTGGGGTACGCGAACAGCTCTGCGTCGCTGTTCGGCTGGGGACCGAAGGGTGTATCGTATCTCCTGTCGGCGGTCGGGCGCTGCCCCGGGGGTGGTGGTCTGCGCTGGTAAGGCTCTGCTGGTCTGCGCTGGTGAGGGTCCGCTGGTCTCCGCTGGTGCGGCTCCGCTGGTTTCCGCTGGTATGGCTCACCGGACGCTGGTCCGAACGGCTGGTCTACATCCGGTCGGTTAGGATCGGCTGGTCCCTGCCGATACTGCCGGACCGTCTCAGGTCGAGTTCGCTCAGCCGTCTCCGGCTCGTCGGGCTGAAGTTTTCCCTGGCGGTACTCCCTGGTGTCTGGCTGAGGTTGAGGATCGCCCCACTCCGGACGACTCGGCCCAGCCTCTCCCTGGCGGTACTCCCGGCTCGGCGGGTGCGGATTGTGCCACTCCGGCCGGTGCGGATTGTGCCACTCCGGCCGGTGAGGATTCGCCACCTGTTCTCTGTACGGCCGCTGGGACTCGGGCCAGTGCTGCTCCGGTCGGGGTCGGTAGTGATGGTTCGGTCCCGGTCGATGATACTGGTTCGGTTCTGGTCGATACATTGCAGCAGGATCAGGTCGGAACATATCCGGCTCCCTCTGGTCCATGTCGTCAGAGTCCGACCCCTGGTGCACCCCGGTGAACGAGTCCAGCACGCCCGTCAGCGTGCCCAGCCATCCCTCGCCTTCCTCCTCTTCAGGAGGTAGGAAGTTGGGACGTCTCGGCTCAGACTCGTGGCGCACGGTGATCGCTGGCCCGTAGTTTGTCCCGACCGGCTGCCGTCGGACCTTCTCGTACCAGTCTTCGTCACTGGGCCCCGGTTGGTACTGGTTCTCCGTCCCGTAGCCGTGTTGGTTCTGGTTTTGCTGGCCGGTTCCTGGCCGGTTCCACCCGCTTGCTCCCTGCTGGTTACCGTACGCAGCGAACTGCTTGTACGGCCGGCCGGTTCCCAGCTGGTTGTACGGCTGCTCAGCTTCTGGGTGCGGATGTCCTGGGTCTGGGCCAGCTCCGTAGTAATGCTGTTGCTGACCGGCTCCTGGTCCGTATTGTTGACCCGACTCCGGCCAGACGACAGGCTCGGGGACTGCCTGCGGTTTGAACTTCTGTCCAACTCCAGGCTGAAGGACTGGCTGTGACTCATGATGTTGCTGTCCTGCTCCTTGATCCTGATGTTGGGTGGGCTGACTGCCCGTTTCTGGAGCAGACTGAGAGTCGACTGCGGGCTGGTGGTTTTCGAGACTGCCAGTGGCTGCACCAGTCTGGTGGTTGCCTAGACTGCCAGCCGCTACACCAGGCTGATGGTTGTCCAGACTGCCCGTTGCTGCACCAGGCTGGTGATTGTCCAGACTGCTGGCGGCTGGAACAGTCTGATGGTTGTCCAGACTGCCAGTCGCTGCACCAGGCTGATGGTTGTCCAGACTGCCGGCGGCTGGAACAGTCTGGTGACTGTCCAGGCTGCCAGTCGCTACACCAGGCTGGTGGTTGTCCAGACTGCCAGTCGCTGCACCAGACTGGTGATTAGCTAGACTGCCGGTCGTTGGACCAGTCTTATGGTTGTCCAGACTGCCTCCGCTCGTCCAGACTGCCTTTGGCTCGCGCTGTTTGTCGACTGCAGGCTGGTGGTTATCCAGCAGTCCACCATCCGTTGTGTCAGCGCCGGTCAGGTTTTCGGCGGATGCCAGCGCAGAGACGAGAATCAGAGTCTGAAACGAAAAAAAAACACCGAGTGGTCAGCGCAAGACGTCACAACAACACGGCGCTGGACGACGCAGTTGCTCAGCAAACGAAAAAAAGTGTGCAATAAGACTTCATAAGTACTAAGATTTGTCATTGGAGAAATATTAAAAAAAAACTTCTCGCCACTGGGTATTTTGTCCACTAGTTATCCATCTTTCATGTCAATGTAACCTAGGTTCACCTCAAGTTCATTAATTTATGCCTCAGTATAAAAACTCGCCCCTTTTTCATGCCCTTTTCCAATGCCCTTGTGAATGCGTTGAATGCTCGCAAAAACGTCAGATACGTATCTCAAAATATCATCGCTGGGAAGCACGAACATAACTCTTAATCGGCAGTTTAAAAAAAGTTATATTTTAATTAACTAAAAAGTAATTGAATCATCACAAAAACAACTTCTCCAAAACTTGAGCAGACTTTTGCACATGCTTACCAAGGCTGTGACGCGCCATCTTCCCCTCGACCACATGCTGACGGTACGGGTCCCTCCGTTCACCGGCTAGTGAGTAGTGGGCGGCGCCGCCCCGGCCGCAGTCCGACCTCTACTGACCTGACCCTGGTCGGCGCTGCGCCGCTGGCCGTGCCCCCAGGCGCCGGCCGGCCGCCGAGTCACCTGACCCCAGGCGTCGGCCGGCCGCCGGGACACGTGACCTCGGCTTAGGTCGCGCCGCGCGGCAGGGGCGGATACAGGGAGGGAGCGTGAGGGGGCAGAGTCCCTGCCGATCAGTCACGCCACTGCGGATTGAGTCACTCTTGCAGCAAATGGTGCCAATGCCAAATGCGTTTCATAATAACTTCGTAAATCATCGCCATACATTATATAACACGCAGTCTGAAGCAGGTTTTATGGCATTCCAATTTCCAAGTGACCAAACGTAATAAGGTAAGTGTTCTAATTCTAGTTCTAATTGTAATGGTCGAAGCCGATTGCCATAATGACCATTATTCCTTCCAAAACAATGTTTTTAACGTAACGCTCTACAGCAGTAGGTACTTACATGGGAAGAAACAAAAACCTAGCATTGATTAACCCCTCCTCCCCCCATCCCCGCTCCTTAGCAGTCTCTTTCCCTTCCCCCGCCTGCCCTCCGGTATGCTTGCTGCTGGCGCTACCTACCCTATGAGTCCGGAAGTAGCGCTCTGGCAGTGAAGTGAATTGATTATTGCAATAAAGCATACCTTTTACCTAAACATATGTTCGTGATATGCCTAGACTTGACTAAACGGTAGACGGTAGTTACATAAAAAAATGAAACTTGAGAATGTGTTCTTGCCGACACCATTTCTGCGCGCGTAAATTACTTTTTCTCCTCATCCGCAGCCTCCGTGGCGCAATTGGTTAGCGCGTTCGGCTGTTAACCGAAAGGTTGGTGGTTCGAGCCCACCCGGGGGCGTTACCGCTGTTTTGAGACGCGTATGGCGTGAGCAGTGAGCTTGTTGTAGGTAACCCGTCGCATAAAAGCTGATGATAAGAAACGTAACGCCAACAGTGTATATAAATAGCCCATGATGAAATCCGGAAAATATAGTGCAAGCGCGAAGCATGCGCTTAAAACGGCATTCAAAACATTGCCGCGCAATGTCCCCGTGAGGCTCGCCAGGAGCATGATAAACTGCATGAAACCCAATAAATGATCTTCTCTCCACTCCTAAACAACTGCCAGTAAGAGCGATCGCTACGCCACGTGCAAGGTCAAACCTGCGGACGAGGAAAACTGGTGCGGTCCTGATCTCTCGGCCTCCGTAACTGGGATACACACTCCTACTGTTAACGCCAGACCCCTTGAGACCCTAATTTTTCGCGATTACTTTTAAATGCGTGAAGGAATTTCAACCAAGCTCAGGACATGGCCGTTTCAAGACAGGCCGAAACTTTTACAATTTAGATATTTTATCGCCATTTCAATATTTCAGGCACTTGTCATTGACTCGTAATGTTAAATTTCGAGCAAGATTTTCATCCGGTGTGTAGAGGCTATCACCAGTCAGTCTGTGATACGTTATGACGTCACAGCTAAGCCCCGCCTCTGTGGTCTTGGCCTGCGGCGGTTTCGGGCCGGCGCGCGGTCACTCTCGCTGTGGCGGGGAGCGGGGACGGGCGACGGTCGAGCGGTGCCGAAAGCCGGCGGAGTTGTGCGTAGCGTCTTGGCTGACAGTGCCCAGAGAGCGACATGATGACTAAGGAGTCATAAATGCTCAATGCGCATTGCTTCTACAATGCTGATATGTTCGCTGATATTTTTTTTATAAGCTGCAAATGACGGGCAGATGGCATATAACTGACATAAGGTTAGGAAATATTCACCTGTATTTAAAGCCTATGGCGTTGCAGATAATGCGATAAGGGGATGTCGGATGTCACCAAGTAGCTGCCGATTTGTACATCGCTATGCAACCATCGAACAACGCAATAATAAGTTAATTGCCTGAGCTTCACATCATACGGCTCGCTCGTATTTCAAACAGATACCCTACATCGAAAATCGTATTTGTTAGGAATCGTTAACGTTTGTTCGAAGCACGACTGAGTAGTAGGTTGAGGAGTGATGGTCCTCTTGGTCCTATATACAAGAGTCAACAAGAGCCTAACATTTACTTGACCGTCTGCTGCAATTGACTCATAGCACGTGAAGCGTCAGCGAAATTCATAGTCCTTCACAGATGGCAGGGGTGTCGTTTGTACAGAGGTCGCTGATGGGCACGAGTCAATGCCGCAGTCGTGGGCGGAGCCTAATGTCATATGACGTAGAAAGCCTCTATCCAGGATGGAAAAACAGTTAACATTACGAGTCAATGACAAGTGCCTGAAATATTGAAATGGCGATGAAATATCTAAATTGTAAAAGTTTCGGCCTGTCTTGAAACGGCCATGTCCTGAGCTTGGTTGAAATTCCTTCACGCATTTAAAAGTAATCGCGAAAAATTAGGGTCTCAAGGGGTCTGGCGTTAACAGTAGTGCAGAAGAGGTATTACAGGGGGAGCATTTGTTTGACCGCGAGCGAGCCACTTAGCTGTCCTAGTTAGCACACGTGATGAGGGTGAATGTGTGAATGATTGCGGTGACTGTTGTCATATCCCATTCGATTTGTATATGCACAACGACTTGGACATAGAATAGCCGTGTTTCCACGGACATGTCTGTAATGTGAAATAAATAAATAAATAAATAAATACAAAGGTCGCGGATCAGTCTTACAGGGTCACATTAGCTTGACGTCACTGGACTGAATTTGCTTATTTCAGCAGCCCATAAACAGTCTATTTCAGCAGACATCGCCATAACTCCGAGGCGATAAACTTTCATCACTGATGTGTAATAGCTGTTTTCACGACGGGCTATCCGGCGAATGCACCTAATTTGACCAAATCTGCACCTAATGTTCTTTACAGCAAATATCTTCATTTTATGAATTTATTTCAGTGTTTTAACCGATGAAGCTCTCTGATAATATGACAAAGCAGGCATATATAAGCAATTAGAGCACCCCTAGCTGATAGCTACAAAGAGACACACTGAACCTGATTTGACCAAATCTGCTCCTAATCTGCACCAGATGTGCACCAAACGTGTACCAGATGGCCGTCGTGAAAACGGCTATTATCAACATGTTCAACTTGAAAAAAGCTGTTTGACCTAGACCCGGAGGTGATTTTTGGGTGGCTGAAGTGGCTGCTCTAACTGATGGCCCGGAGCTGAGCGTCCTATAGTAGCAAACAGAAGACGGAAAAGCCTCCACCAGCACCCCTGACCTGTCTGCGGCCCCGCCGGACATCGTGACCAGGAGGGGCTCCCTAGCGGTGCCTGCCCCGGCCGCGGGCGCGCTGGCGGAGCGGGAGCTGCCCGACCTGCGCGAGGCTGTCATAGTGATCGGCATGTTCTGGCTCACGTTTGTCGTGGGCGCTGTGATCCTCTGCGCTCCATTGTTCTTCGGGGCGCCAGAGCCGGGGAATATGACCATGGCGATGATGTGGCGAAGGTCGACGGACAGCGCGATGAACTGAATGGTAGGCGCCGGGGAATTTGTTATTATTCACGCCCGTTTATTGATCGCAGTTCATCTTAAATCGTCAGTTTTAACCCGTATTCATCCGACAAACATAAAAAGTCGTTTTATTCGCTAGTTTTCTGAGGGTTTCTACTTTTTATCCATTTCACTTTCTTTTTCATTCTTACGTTGTTTTACTGGTTTTATTTTTATTCACGTTTTATTTCGTGTAAAGTTTTTCCTTCATAAACTGAAGTTTTCTTCAGTAATTTGGTAGCAATTTGGTAGCAATAAAATTGTAGATCTCTTGCGTCGTTTATCGTCTCAGTAGGCATTTCTAGCGCCACCTGTCGCCGCCGGGAGATCTTTTTCCTTTGACGCAGGGGGGCGACACGGCTATTCACGCAATATATTCATTTGCGGGCCCCGCGGGGCCTCGCGATGACGCGGCTGGAGGCAACCACTCAGCGCGCTAGGATCCTTCTGGCGGGGCCGGGCGCCGTAAGGTGTGCAATGAATGGGCGGGCAGACAGAGATGAGGTAGGTATTGAATTTGAAATGACATCATGAGCAATTGGATGGGGAGAGAGAACGTTTCTAATGGAGCTGGGGATGGGGGAAAACCAAAAATATCACGGCCGGTTCAGTGCTCCGACGGGGCTGGGCGCCGTACGGTGCGTAGTAATTTAGACGGGCAGACAGAGATGAGTTATCGGATTCGGCTCTCTGGTGGGATTTTAAGACGTTTTTAGTTAAGCTCAGGTTGGGGCAACCCGCTGGCGGATGCAAGGGAAGGCATTTGGGACAAATGTTATCCCCCACAGGCCCACATCCGGGGCAGCGTCCGAAATCGTTTTTCGAGAAGTGTATTGATCGGTGCACAGTAGTGCGCAAGGAATCAAAATCCGATGTTTTTTTAATTCACAGAAACCTTTTTTAGGGTATATGCCCCCCGATGTGTTCAAGACCGCTTCCTGAATCCGCCAATTAAGAATAGGTATGTCACGGTCGATTATCGAGCTTCGACGGGACTGGGCGCTGTATGCGTCGTACCTACAATGAAGAGGCGTACAGACACCTCACCCCACATCCTACTGCTCTACCCGTGCCTCTGGGTGAAGCACTGAAGCATCACGGAAGCCCACAGGACCTGCGAGTCGACGTGGCCGCCGGATACTGCAGCTCCCCGGAGTTGCCTGGGACCGAGGGTTTAACAGTAGTAATTTTCACTGGTGGTGAATCCTCGTAATGTAGAGATAATATCCTCAAGGACCTCCGTTACGATTTTATATTCCTAAACAATATGGCTGACCAATTATGCTTGCCTACGTTCAGGCATTATCCCTGATGCTTATCCGCCCACTACAACATGTGTTGTCTGTCAATCAACCATCGCTCGACGACGGGATCAATTCTAACCATCGGTACTCGGTTGTCAATTCACCCACCCCGTTTCCCTAAAAATAGACGGGTCAGACTCGGCCTGGGTCCTAACGAGTCCTAGAATCGCCAGGGACGGGATCGGGTCGACGTTATTGCACCGGTCTTAGCGTCTTTTGTTACATGTAGAGTAGACAGCTTCGACCACGGACGTCGGACCGTTCTACGAATGTACGCACCATCCAGGCCTAAGATGCGTCGAGCTTTATAAGAATGCAGTCTAGATCAATCAACATAACAATGGTGGTATGCAAACGTTAAAATCTCTCCCCGGCTCCCGCAACGTCCAACGCTCCTCCGTTATACGCTCGCTCGATGCGTCCGCCGAGCCGGCTTGCCTCCAATGACGTCATCGGCCGGCCGGCGGCGTTCAAGGTCAAACGGCTGGTGTCCTTACCTGGAGTTATATAGCCTTGCTTTGACGACTGACGTGCCTTTGACGAGCCGGTTAAATTAAAAATTAAAAATTTTAAAGTTAATATCTGCCTTCCCTTCTGTTAAAAGGTAAGTAAGGTTGTTATTCTTATATTGTGTTTCTTCATTTTATTGTATATTGTGGTTCTAAGCTTCAGATGAAATAACTATGGTCAATGAAATCTAAGCAATAATTACCAATAATTAGCAAAGCAAAGCAATAATTGGCAGTAATAAAAGCCATAATTACCAGGAAGCGTCATGAGAGAATGCTGATTTTCTGACATTTTTATTTGAGTTGTTTCAGCTCGTGTAATTGAATGATGGTTTCCTAATTGCCAATTATGGGGAATGCTGTAAAAGATCTGGGATGTGATTCTTCTATTATTAGTTTCAGTTAAGCTAAATGAGCAATTAAATGTTGTTCCTATTTACTTTTTCAGCTGCTTCATGGCTACTCAGCCACTCCCCATCCTGACTCCTGAGTCCTGACTCCTGAGTATCACCGTTTCAACCTGAATTAACCTTGAGTGTATCATAGCAAGGTAATATTCTGTTGTGAATCATGATATAAATTCAAACTTTTTCCATAGGTACCTTGTTTTCAGTTTCTTATAGGTTTTTGGTCCAGTACTTGTTTTTTCATACTGTTTCCATTCACCTGCATTTCAGAGCCATGGCCACCCAGATCTCCGAGGGCCTGCAGAAGGTGGTTCTGCAGCAGGGCACCGGTCAGAGGCCCAACCGAGGTGACACCATCACTGTCCAGTGCACCGGCATGCTGCACGGAGACCCGCCCAAAAAGTTCTGGAGGTGAGCATGTGGCTGAACTAGTTGCGCTGCAGTGGGGTGGCAGGCCAGGCAACAGTTTACGTTTACTGAAGTACCTACCACCAAGGCTATATAAACCAGGTAGAACGCTCCGGGAAAAAAGTTGGAAACAATAAATTAGTTGCGGCATTCCCTGATGACGCGAATGTGGGTCAGCGGCCGGCGGCGGGCGGCCGCTAACACTGCATGAGGATGAATGCACGGAACTTTTGCTTGTTGGAGATTGCGCTAGGCAGTTAAATGTTAATGTTAGGATACGTTTCGAAAGTAAATTGAACGACGCTTCGAACGCCGTCAATGAATTTGCGATACGACGACTATTTGTTTAGCTAGAGCCGGCGAACTTTTACCTTCCGACCGCGCGGGGAGGCGATATGGTGCCACACTGACGGTTTTTACGATAGCTCAAAATTCTTTTGAGCTAAAGAGCTGAAATTTGACATGTCCAATCTTTTGATCAAGCTGGATCTTCTGGTACAAGTCGCATATTTAAGGTACGTCAGGTTGGTGACCTATGTTGTTGCTCGTGAGCCTCTACACAGTCTAAAAACAACGCAATTTCTGAGCACTCAGTGCCACGAAATCCTTCACGGAAAGATGACACTTGGCAGAAAGAAGAGCTGTCAGTTTCTTAGCGTTCGTATGTGTCGTGTTTTCACAAGAGTTTAGTAAGGTCAGGTCCCTCACGTTGACGTGACTTCCCTCATAACTCAATAGGTTTGCTATCATAGAAGCGTTTATCAATCGCCGGAAATCTTAGCCAATCCCACTGGACACTGGATCCATATCCACATGGAGCCCTCCTGACCGGCCACTCCCTCTGAAATCCACAATAACATCGGGCTGCGGCCACGGTTATGTATTAATGCTTTTCACTAACAAAAATACAACAACTTCAACCAGCACAGTGCACGCCGCCACAACAGTCCGACCCACGTCCCTGATATCGACTAGCACCCGGCCGGATGCACATACGTGGAGCCAATCAGTCCGAATGTGACCTGCAGCTTACAATTGCTGTGTCGCATGGCGCATGGCACAGGACGATTCCTAGCAGCTGTCGGCTGGAGTGGAGAAACAGCACGTTGCGACATACCGCGCCGGCGACAGAGCTCAGCAGGCCTGGTTGGAGGCTGGAGCCGGAGGTAAAGGCGGACACAGGCACAGACATTGCAGGACAAATAACAGGATGTCAGTTAGGGATATAATTCAAGACGAATGATTCAAGACGGACTGAAATAATGCAAATTTTGCTCACTTGGATACCAACTTCAAACTTGACGTTTATAGCACCACGGAAACAATGGGCGCACAGGAAAGAAACAAAAGATGAGGTGTTTCTAACTCAAGGAAGCAAATAGAGGTTGCATATGATGGAACTGCCCGAAGTGCAGACAAGCACATATTTTTGGTAATAGCTATCAGCTGTCCTACTCCTCTTCTCCCTTCATCAACTACTGGACACATCTGAAGCATCATATATAGGTAGCACCAATGTCCATAACAAAAGCTTCCATAACAAAAGTTTTATGAATCCAAGGGAAATATGCCTACATCATGCATGTAAACTCAAAATTACACATGCATGACAAAGGAAGCTTATGTAAAGAAAATAGTTGACAAAAGCATTTCATAGTTAAAATTATTCAAAACTGCACACAGGGCAAACATAAAAAGCAGCAAGTGTGCTGTTCTGTTATGCTAAGAAATAGTCCAAAACAAAATACATCTTTTCATGATTGAACTGGTTATTCTTCTATGCCACTTCATCCATATCTTGATTACAGATGGGCTGTTGCTGTAGGCTGATGAAGTGACACTTGATTGCCTTTGTGCGAGTTTCAGTTGCAGCCTCCTAGGTACTGCACTGGAAAGCAGATTGAATTGAATGCCTCTGGAAGATAGGAATATAGGCAAAGTTAGCTGTAGTAATGTCAATGATAATAGACATGCATTTTTGTCCTTTGACATACATTTGTTGAATTACAAAAGGGCACAAAATAAATTTGTTTGTTTCAAGACACGCACACTGCACAAAGCCGCACAGACATTACACAGGCATATGCAATTGGTACACATAAAACTTATGATTAAAAAGGTCAGAACTAGCAATAATAATTGAACTTTGAAGTCAAAGTTACAATCACAATCATTTGATTGGTAATATGACTTGACAAGATGCGCAACACAAGTCACAAGACGCAACACTCCTATTCACTTAAGAAGTTTTTATGCTTTCATTATCCTCCACATATCAACCAGCTTGATACCAGGCTGTGCAATAGTGGGTACATAACCCCATGTTGCCATTTTATTAGAGCAAGTGGGGTTACAACAACAATGCTAATGTCAAACCCACATCTGCAACCCGTACTGCAGTTTCAATCACCTTACAAGCACACCTTCTGGCAGTTTGATAGGCAGAATGGTCATTACTACCTTCTCCTCATATTCAACACATATTCCCTTTATACAGATAGAGTTTAGACCTGGTTATGGCAAGCATTTTCGAGAAAAGACATGATAAAAGTCCAAGACAAAGGTCGAGAGAAACAACACCAACATAAAACACCGACTATGTAGCACTAACACTGTCAAATTCATAAAAATATATACATGAGTCGATCAGAAATTCACTGTAGATTTCGAAAATGGTGTCAAATGCCACACAAATACCCCCATTCGCATGTACGAAGCAATAAAACACTGACCTTCAGTCCCGCGTGCCATTCTCCATAGGCCACTGTGTATTAAATAATGCGTTCACTAATCGCAAAAAATGAGACCCACATATGACGCGTTTGCTACCAGCCAATCAGCGCTCGAGATGCTGAGCGCTGATTGGTGGAGAGGGCCGTCGTTAGCAGTCCATTACACGTCGTTTTCCTTGAACATGTGCGTGAGCGCTGATGCTGCTCACGGGTTGTTGCCATTTTTCGTAATGCTGAAGGCACGGGAGCGAACCCCCCTGCCTACCACTACCCAGCTGGGATTGTTTCCCTATATTTATGGACAATACCATTCATTTTTCTAGTGGGGGCAGTAATATCCAACACTGTTTAAAACTTTAAACTTTGGCAGGTGAGCCAAATTTCCTTTCCCAGCCTTTGTATTTTATGGTGCATTGAATAATGTGGCGTTAGCCTTGATCTCTCTCTCTCTCTCTCTCTCTCTCTCTCTCTCTCTCTCTCTCTCTCTCTCTCTCTCTCTCTCTCTCTCTCTCTCTCTCTCCTCTCTCTCTCTCTCTCTCTCTCTCTCTCTCTCTCTCTCTCTCTCTCTCTCTCTTTTCCTCCACACCTCACTGTCTCTGACCGTGTGCATGTTTCTCTCTCTCCCCGGCAGCACCACGGACCCGGGCCAGAAGCCGTTCTCGTTCCAGGTGGGGCTGCAGAAGGTGATCGCCGGCTGGGACGAGGGCTGCATGACCATGTCGCTCGGGGAGAAGGCGCGGCTCATCATCGCGCCCCACAAAGGGTACGGAGCCGGCGGCTTTCCCGCCTGGGGCATCCCGCCCAACGCCACCCTCAACTTTGAGATCGAGATCCTCAAAATCGGCAACTAGGAAAGGCTGGGTGTACCAATACTGGTGCGCGCAACGTAAACGTCTGTCAAACCAAACATTCACTGCTTTTTCATTGAAGATATTCGGCACTTTCTCTGCTTTTTGTGCGTGATCGAGATGGTAGTTACTCACTGAAGATCTCTGGGAGTTCTGACGCATGTGAAGTGGATCTCGCAATCGCTTTATCCTAGGATGCTACCCGCTGTCGATGGGTGTTTTGGGTGTCACCGAGTGTTTCTACCTTGCACACTAGGTATGTTCTTTGTTGCTACTCCAATTTAGTCCATTTGTACCTTTTTAAAAAGCGCTTAACGTTGACCGGCGATGAAGTCGCATTCCTTTTCCATGTTTTGTATTTTTTCTCGAAATGCTCCATATTTTGTGGTCGATGGCGTATTAAAAGTGCATGTAAGTGATTTTGAAACGCTTCAAAGTCGTTTGGTGGTTTCCATGAAACTGTCCTTGCTCCGACAAAATAAAACGGAACAGTGTCGTTTATCGTCATTTTCTCGCACGGAAACGACTGAGTCCCATGGTGTCCAGCTTCCAAACAACTAAACTGTCGCAATTCCTATATCACTAGCTCTTGGAAGCAAGAGTCGACTGCCCAAAACTGATACTGCAATACATCTACATATATTGGGGATAACATCACAGCGGCATAAACATTGGTCTCCACACAGTTCCTCATTCACGACGGTAAAGGCGCACGACTGCGCTAAACGTTCGTATAAAACACTAATCATACAGGACTGCAACTCGCCTTCGTCTTCCCGACGTTGGCTGAGCAAAGTTAAAGGGTAAACAGGATAAACAAAAGGACACCACATAAAGTGACTGCGTCGGTTCAGTCAGACATACGAAACTCGCGTAAAGGCTGGTGTTCTCCAGGGTATAGTACTTGGTCCCCAATTGTTTTCATTTCTCACGCAAGACCGACTGGGTCAGTCCGACCCTAGCGGCAAACCACCGCTCACCTAGCTGTGGAGTTTTGCTATTAATTCGCCAAAACTCATTAACTTGACCGGTGGTTAGCTGCTCGCAACACGTTCTGCCTTTAATTGACTGACCAATACGCGTCTCGCCTGTCATTGGTTAATCACAACACATCGGATGTGATTGGTTGAGCCCTGCACGTGCCGCCTCTGATTGGCTACCGGGACACCTGTCGCTCGCGCGGCTCGGCGGCGCGCTCTGCCATTGGTCCGGAGCGCTGCTGCGCGGCGCTGTACTGGCGGATCAGGCGTGCTATCTCTGCCGCGTTCTCCGTCTGCATCCGGATGACCTTGGCCTGTTTGGGCGTGCCGACCTTGACGTCGATATAGAGGTCCCCGGCATCGGAGCGGACCCGACGCGTGGAGAGCACCTC
This sequence comes from Amphibalanus amphitrite, assembly GCF_019059575.1. Taxonomy (NCBI): domain Eukaryota; kingdom Metazoa; phylum Arthropoda; class Thecostraca; order Balanomorpha; family Balanidae; genus Amphibalanus; species Amphibalanus amphitrite. Next base: position 205,822 of record NW_024882036.1, read on the forward strand.
GCTGAACGGGTACTGGCTCTGAGTCTCCTGTAGACAAATAGACCCTCGTGAGCGTTCTGCATCGTCCGATCATGTTCCCTGAATGGCGACGCTACGTTCCAGCACATTCATTTACCTGTGAACCTGCTTCTTTGAGAATATTAAAAGGCCGCTGAGCAAAAGTAACAGAAGCATGATTGAAAGTTTCGCAAGCACATTGGTCATCCCAGCAACTGGTGCCTAGCATTATCTACCAATCACGTCTGTGACAACGGGCGTGACTAACATGTACATTTTGTAACGATATGTTATGTGACTCACATGTAACAAGTATGACTCACATATGTAACAGATCGTGACTGTGACTGTGACCGTAACGCTGTGACTCACGTGTGTGACTGTATCTAGTAGGTGCAGTCCGTTACTGTTGGTGACTGTGACTATGACTCTGACTCACGTGTGTGACGGTATCTAGTAGGTGCAGTCCGCCACTGTTGGTGACTCTGACTCTGACTCCGACTCACGTGTGTGACGGTATCTAGTAGGTGCAGTCCGCCACTGTTGGTGACTCTGACTCTGACTCCGACTCACGTGTGTGACGGTATCTAGCAGGTGTAGCCCGCCACTGTTGGTGACTCTGACTCTGACTCACGTGTGCGACTGTATCTAGTAGGTGCAGCCCGTCACTGTTTGTTGGTGACTGTGACTCTGACTCTGACTCTGACTCACGTGTGTGACTGTATCTAGTAGGTGCAGTTGAGTCCACCACTGTTGGTGACTCTGACTCTGACTCACGTGTGTGACGGTGTCGAGGAGGTGCAGCCCGCCACTGTTGGTGACTCTGACTCTGACTCACGTGTGCGACTGTATCTAGTAGGTGCAGCCCGTCACTGTTTGTTGGTGACTGTGACTCTGACTCTGACTCTGACTCACGTGTGTGACGGTGTCTAGTAGGTGCAGTCCGCCACTGTTGGTGACTGTGACTCTGACTCTGACTCTGACTCACGTGTGTGACGGTGTCTAGTAGGTGCAGTCCGCCACTGTTGGTGACTCTGACTCTGACTTTGACTCTGACTCACGTGTGTCACGGTATCTAGTAGGTGCAGTCCGCCACTGTTAGTGACTGTGACTCTGACTCTGACTCTGACTCACGTGTGTGACGGTATCAGTAGTAGGTGCAGCCCGTCACTGTTGGTGACTCTGACTCTGACTCACGTGTGTGACGGTATCTAGTAAGTGCAGCCCGCCGCTGTTGGTGACTCTGACTCTGACTCTGACTCACGTGTGTGACTGTATCTAGTAGGTGCAGTCCGCCACTGTTGGTGACTCTGACTCTGACTCCGACTCACGTGTGTGACGGTATCGAGTAGGTGCAGTCCGCCGCTGTTGGTGACTCTGACTCTGACTCTGACTCACGTGTGTGACGGTATCTAGTAGGTGCAGCCCGCTACTGTTGACGGCCAGCAGTCTGTCCGTGGCCGCCTCTCCGCGGCTCTCCGGAGCGGCTCCTACCACGAAAAACGCCGAGCCGAACAGCGGCCAGCCGCGCAGGGTCTCTGTGGACAGGACGTGTTCGTTACTTATCAGAGATTGACAGTGGTGGAAGAGGCACGGCATCATCAGTCGTCATAAATGGGAGATCACAATGACTGGGATATGCCGGGCGGAGGATATTCTGGCTCTGTGGAGGGGCACATTCAATACGAGTATACAACGACCTCCTGAGAAAACCAGAACAATTGATGTAGTATAGCGAGATGACCTCAGAAAAACTGTCATGATAGATCCAACCATTAATGCAGCTATTACTCATCCAACCCCCTATGAAATACGTTTCTCAGATCACTTCGCCTCTGTCGTCACTCCGCTCCAGTCCATGATACCTCATCCCAGGCCCTTTAACCCATCTCCCTCCATCACTAACCGAGTACTGCCCGTCGCGCCTCTGCGGGCGTCTTGTCCTGCACCTCGGACCAGCTGTCCTGTACCATGTTCACCCACTGGGGCGGCTTGATGTCGCGCACCAGCAGCGCAGCCTTGGGCAGCAGATGTTTCGTCTCCTTGATGGTCGGCATCGAGCGGAGCCCGGCCGACCGGTGCAGCAGCGCCGCCACGCGGGCAATGTCGAACTAAGGGTACACGGAGGCGCCGTCAGGTGGCGGGGTGGAGACCGAGAATAGCGATCATTACACACAGCATGCTACTGAATTACTATTGACCCCTCACAGGCTGCAGTTGCAACATCACGGCTCTCCGAGATGAAACTAACTTTCATTCCTGAGACATAATATCAAAGTGCAGAGCTGAGCATCGGCGTCAACAGCATACGTTCATCGTTTAATGACGCTCCCTGGTTCATTCTCTCTACTCTATCTACCACCCTAATAACCACTACCACGCTCTTGGACATCAGACTGTTGCTGTCCTCATGACTTTCTTAACAGGGTGTCTGGCTTAGTTAACCCGCGACCTTTACCACGACGCTCTGGGGCAGTGTCTCTGGGCTAAACTCTCCGCGACCCTTACCACGACGCTCTGGGGCTGTGTCTGTAGTTAAGTTTCCCCACGACCCTTACCACGACGCTCCGGGGCAGTGTCTCTGGTTCAGTTTCCCCACGACCCTTACCACGACGCTCTGGGGCAGTGTCTGTATAGTTCAGTTTCTCCGCGACCCTTACCACGACGCTCTGGGGCAGTGTCTCTGGTTAAGTTTCCCCACGACCCTTACCGCGACGCTCTGGGGCAGTGGGGGCAGTGTCTGTATAGTTCAGTTTCTCCACGACCCTTACCACGACGCTCTGGGGCAGTGTCTGTTTGTCTGTTTACTGTTCAGTTTCCCCACGACCCTTACCACCACGCTCTGGGGCAGTGTCTCGGCGGGTAGCACCAGCAGCAGTCCCTCCAGGTAGTCGGGCGTGACCTGACTGAACAGCACGTCCAGGTACGGAGCAGAGTCCAGTCGCAGCGGGAGGGACCACACGGTCCGACACAGCACCAGGTGGAACATCTGCCGAGAGACAGAGAGCACAGACCGGGTGAGACGGCGACCGCCGAGCCGAGGGGACGGAGCAGGGCTGGGTGAGGAGGGCTGAGATTGGGTGACTGCAGACACGAGAGACGATAGAAAACATGACTTGCGGTCAAACGAAGCAATTGCTGAATTGGAAACCACGTGAAACACATGTTACTGAGGGAATGATGCTCCTCGTAAAACAGAGTTGAACGCACCGTTTCCCGTTTCCAGAATTTACTATTGGAACTGCTCGTCCTGTTTGCTTTTTACTCCAAGATCTGCCTCTATCTCATCGGACTGTCATCGTTCCCCATCTATTTCAAGTTTATTCCTTCGTTCATCTTCATTTCCCTTCCCGCCCTATCTACCGTGTTGTACCCCTCAGCCCCCTCCAACCCTCCGTACCTGTTCGTTCCTCTCCAGCTCTGTGGTCACATCCAGAACGTACTCGTGCCGGGCGAGGGGCAGAGTGAAGGCGTCCCCCTCGACCACGCAGTAGAGGCTGAACTCCTCCAACTCGTCCTCCGTGGTAACTCCCAACTCGCGGCAGAGTTCAACCAGCACGTTCTGGGGAGAGGCGGTGACATGATGAACGAAATACTGCGTGAGTAGTGGCACGATACGTGTCTCAGGACGGCTTGGAGAGGTTAATATACGATACAGAGCATTCTGCTGCTGTTCGATATTGAACATTGAACGTTCGATTTTGACTGAGCAAATCATGTGCAACTAATATAGGTACCACGACACAGGATACAAGAGGCTGACATCTTGTGGGACGCTGTGGATATCCCTGGACACAACGGGACGGCATAGGATCCTCTGATTCTGGACATCATCCCTCGGCTTCTCCCTTTCCTGTACCTATACATGTACCGCGGTGGTACCCCTGGTGCTGACTGTACATATACCGGTCGGGGTACCGTACTAACCTGTACCACGGCGGTACCCCTGTGGCTGGTGCTGACTGTATACCGCTCGGGGACTCACCTGTACCACAGTGGTACACCTCGTGTTGACTATGCGCTGTGTACCGCCGGGCAGCAGGTACCGCTGTCGGCGCGCGGTACACCCGGCCGTCACCGCGGCAATTTCTTCCTCTGAGGGAACGTTCCTCCGACCTCCGAGCCGCAGCGTTTGGCGGAGGTTCTGCAGACTCACGGCGGCAGTACCTGCGGCGAAAAGGGCCTCCGGTCAGGTCAGATCGTAAAACAACATGCGCGACTGCAGAGACAGTGCAGCAATGAAATCAGGTCACAGAAGGCGGATCGGGCTTCTGAGTCATGAAGACATCGACAAAAATATCACCGATATCCAAGACGAAACAGCGGCCACCCGGATAAATGTCTTAGCTTCTAGACCTTAGCAAGTAATACCTACTTCTGCCTTCATCCCAACACGAACCGGGTTCTCTTACGTCAGTGTCACAAACTTATTCCTTATATCGCTTCTCTGGTATGTCCTCCGTCTCCGTACCTCGGTGCGCCCGGCGCGGATCCTGCGCGGTTGTCTCCAGGTACTTCTGCAGGTAGGGCCGCAGGCTCTCCGAGCAGGGGAAGAAGGCAGCCACCAGGCTGAGAAGGCGCCAGCCGCGCGCGCACGAGTCGGCCTGCGAGGACCGGTTACTGGTGGTCTGACGCATCAGCTGACAGTACACCTCGTCACGGAGGGCGGGGTACCGGTGACAGGCCTGGGGGACACGGGGAGTGGTGGTTAGACCTCGTCACGGAGGGCAGGGTACCGGTGACAGGCCTGGGGACACGGGGGGGGGGGAGCATTGGTTACACCTCAGCACGGGGTACCGGTGAAAGGCCTGGAGGACACGGGGAGTAGTGGTTAGACCTCGTCACGGGGTACCGGTGAAAGGCCTGGGGGCAAGGGAGTAGTGGTTAGACCTCGTCACGGGGTACCGGTGAAAGGCCTGGGGGCACGGGAGTAGTGGTTAGACCTCGTCACGGGGTACCGGTGAAAGGCCTGGGGGCACGGGAGTAGTGGTTAGACCTCGTCACGGAGGGCGGGTAACCGGGGAGCTGGGGGACACGGGAGTAGTGGTTAGACGTCGTCACAGCCCTGGAGGAGATGAGGGGACATTGGTCACCGGTCAGCGATACTGGAACCTGGAATACGTCACTAACCGTTACATCGACGGTCACTTCTGGTGGGGAAGCGGCTATTTTCAATATTATAGGCGTGAGAACCTCGACATAAAACGTTTCACGAAAATACCAGCACAAAAACTGGCCGGGCGCACCGCGGTTCGAACCGGCGCCGCGAGGATGAGTCTCGCCCTTACGCTCAAAATCACAAATATTACGCTGTTTGGTGAAAATGCAGCCAAAATATTTGCATCCCCACACGCATGGTAGCTTGGCGGACACTTCGAACGATTCAAAAAGCCCGCCTGCCGCGCCACAGTGTATAGTTTCCTTATCGGAGTGCTTGCGCAAGTATCAGTACATATGAAACCGGGCGGGCAGGCGGACCGGCAGGGTACGCTCCGGCGGCCGACCGGCCCGGCGGCGGACCGGTGACGTCATCAGATAAACATGTGACGTCACATGTTTTCCCAAGGAAACATGATATGGCCTGCAGGACACGTGACAGGCCTGGTGAACACGGGGAGCAGTGGTTGCAGTTTGCACCTCGTCACGGAGGGCGGGGTACCGGTGACAGGCCTGGGGGGCACGGGAGTACCTATGTAGTGGTTAGACCTCGTGCTCGTCACGGAGGGCGGGGTACCGGTGACAACCCTGGGAACACGGGGAGCAGTGGTTACACCTCGTCACGGAGGGCGGGGTACCGGTGACAGGCCTGGGGGCAAGGGGAGCAGTGGTTACACCTCGTCACGCGGTATTTACCGGTGACAGGCCTGGGGGACACGGGGGGAGCAGTGGTTACCTACGCCTCTTCACAGCCCTGAGATATGGAGGACAGAAGTCACTGGTCAGCGATACCTTCTGGTCCCTGGAATGCGTCACTAACCGTTATAGGTATGAGAAGTGAGAATCTCGATATGAAACGTTTCACGAAAATTCCAGTACAAAAACTGGCCGGGCGCACCGCGGTTCGAACCGGCGGCGCGTGGAAGAGTCTCGCCCTTACGCTCAAAATCACAAATATTACGCTGTTTGGTGTAATTGCAGCCAAAATCTATACATTCCCACACGCATGGTAGCTTGGCGGACACTGTGAACCATTCAAAAAGCCCGCCTGCCGCGCCACAGTGTATAGTTTCCTTATCGGAGTGCTTGCGCAAGTATCAGTACATATGAAACCGGGCGGGCAGGCGGACCGACAGGACAGGTTCCAGCGGCCGACCGGCCCGGCGGCGGGCCGGTGACGTCATCAGATAAACATGTGACGTCACATGTTTTCCCAAGGAAACGTGATAGGGTCGGGCTGTGCTGGTAGACGTGTAGGAAGCCGCCGAAACATCTCACGGTTCGAAACATCTCCTACTCCACATCATCAATACCTGTCTTACCTCATGTGATTTTCCCGAGACCTGGAAACACTCTCTGGTGTACCTATCCTATTTTCAAATCCGGCGATCCCTCTATTATTTCCAACTACCGCCCCATTTCCTTAGTCCCCACCATGGCCAAGATTGTGGAGCGTGTGGTGCAGCGTCAGCTGTTTACTTACATGTCTCACAATCATCTCCTATCCTCATCCCAACATGGCTTCCGTCCTCAACATTCCACAGAAACCGCTCTGCTGTCCGTCACAAACCGCATCTTTTCAAACATGGACCGAGGTCACGTCTCCCTTTTGTGCCTTTTGGACCTCAGTAAATGTTTTGACATGATTCCTCATTCCCAACTCCTAACCAAGCTCCAGCTCTACAACATCGATCCTTCTTGGTTCTCCGCATACCTTTCCGGTCATACTCAGTCAGTCTCCATTTGTACTTCCTCCGGCAGCAGAGTGGCTTCTAAACCTCTTCCTAACACCATGGGAGTTTTCCAGGGCTCTGTCCTTGGTCCTCTGTTGTTCACAATATTCGCCAACGACCTCAGCCTGCACGCGCCGGACGCCCATGTGATCCAGTACGCTGACGATACCCAAATCCTTATGTCCGACTTGAAACAAAACATCCCACTCCTCATCCAGCGCATGGAAAACACCCTGGCCTCCCTTTCATCGTGGTTCCATGCACACGGCCTTAACCCTCGCCCGCACATGCCATTTTCCCATCCTAGAACGCACATGGGGGGGGGGGGGTGGTTGCCACCCCCCCGCGCCATTTCCGTTCCTGTTGGAGATAGAGCTTAGCAGTAAAGACCAAAAAGATTCTTTGGGAAGAGACAAATCCAATGATACCCAGTTTTACCTTCTCAGGTCAGTCATTGACCTTCCAGGTCAGGTCAAACTAAAAAATGTTGCTGTTTTGGGTCACCGTTGGATATCAAGTGCGCTGCTTATCAAATACCGATGACGATGCTGTTTTCTGGTGCCAAGCCAGCTAGAACCTCTTTGTCGCACTATCCGACCAGAATTTTGCTGCTGAGGTCATTTCAGGTCAAGTTAGGTCAAGGTCAATTATATGTGTTTGTATGTCTGTGTGTGTCTGTGTGTATACTGATGTGTGCACCGATTGTTTTTGGGTCCATATCACATGAAATCATGTTCTGAGAAGCTTTTACCAAAAATGCAGTCAAAAAACTTCACAAAAAGTAAATTCAGCTTCCCTAAAACGCAATTAGGGGAAAGTGGGGTAAGACGGTCAAGGTAGGTAAGACGGGCACCCCCTCTGCAGACCAAACCAATAGCGCTACGAGCGAGAAAAATTAGGACCAGAATAGCCTTTCCCACTACACACCGCCATTGAAGTCTGGTGAATTTGTGTTCGGTCAATAATCTTTTATTTTGATTTCTTTAAAACACTCATTTCATTGAAAACATTCATAATGTATTGTGCAAGCTTTTGTGTGCAGCACTATAGAGTTAAAAACTGGCAATCACTTGTGGCACACTCATATGCCTCCAGTGTTCATTCACCGCGGATTTGCTTTGTCTGCATCAAATTGTCCACAGAGAAAAATCGTGCTGAACTTCTGACATTGAGTTTGGGGTAAGACGGGCAACTATGAATCCGATGGGTCTGTAATGGTAAAAATATTTTTGTTGCTGTAGGAAAAAAGAAGCATTTCTGATAAGAATATGTTCGATTCCGATACTCACAGACATGTTAGCAATATTCCTTCGGCACAGTTTATTCTCGAATAATGAATGTGAAAAACGGCTCTACATGGCTTCTGAACTAGGGCCTATCCTATACGAGTATACGCCTTCTGCACGAATCTCGTATACTGCCATTTCCGAAGCACTTGAGACCAACGAGCGACTGTATCAATGCGGCTAATCTCGGGCATTTGCTGCGAGCTGTGCTGGTCGGTGAAAGAAGCTGGCCGTCTTGCCCTACCCATGTGACCGTCTTACCCCATGGAGTGGGGTAAGATGGGTTTTTGCAAGGTTTTGCAAAAATAGCTGCAGTTTATTTGTTGAGTCAGGTCTAAGTCTCATCTTCTGGCAAATGGAAGTAAAATGTCTGTAAAAGGTTTTCACTCAGTTTCCCGTTTCTATGATGTTTCTAACCGGCCGAAAAATGGCTCCAAAGTTAAGGTGCCCGTCTTACCCCACTTTCCCCTATCTTAGATGACCTAGGTTGACCTTGACCCTGACCTTGACCCCTGTACATCGTCGAACAACATGTTCCATGATAGGTGGGAGGTAAGACTGGCAAAAAAGGCCGAAATCAGGGTGTCAAAAGCTCACAAGGCCCATGGCAAACGCAAGATGTTGAGAATTGGCCATTTGGGTCATGACATGACCTGAAAAACAAGGTCATATCTCCGAAACCAAAAATCACAGAAACTTGAAATTTTCAGTGGACATCAAGAAAAGATAGACGAGCAGCTATACGAAAAATCAGCCTTCTAGCTCTAAAAATGTTGAGTGCAGAGCAGAAAGACTGCCTGGGGGGGTGGCAACCACCCCCCCCCCCCCATGTGCGGGCGAGGGTTAAGCTCAACACCTCCAAAACCGAACTCCTTCTCCTTGGAACCAAGCAAAACACCCGCAACCTCGCCCCTGTCAGCGTACGGATCGGTGGGGAGACCGTTCGGGAGAGTCACACAGTGAGGAACCTGGGTGGGATTTTTGACCGGCACCTCACCTGGGATGCACATGTGAGTGACATCATTCGCAGGTGCACTGGCCTCCTTATCGGTCTCCGTCACCTGAGGCATTTCCTCCCGCAGCCGGCACTTCTAGCTGTTGTTCAGGGGCTGATCATCTCGCGCCTCAGGTACTGCGTGGCTGTGTACGGCAACGGGTCGGCCGCGAACGATACGAGACTTTTAAAAGTTCTTAACTTCGCGACTCGTGTCGTCACCGGTTTGAGAAAGTATGACCACATTTCTCGCGCCCGTAATGACCTGCGGCTGCTCTCGCCGCGACAGATGTTTGAGCTGAGGACTTTGACAACAGCCTACAATGTGCGTGCCAGTGGTGAGCCTGCCGAGCTCGCCTCTCTGTTCACGACCTTTTCTGAAGCACGAACCTGTGAGCGTGTGACACGATCGGATTCACGCCTACGACCCCCTGCCACGCGCACAGTGGCCGGCCAACGCTCGTTTGGTTACCGAGCAGTGTCGCTGCTGAACCGGTTGCCGGTGGGGGCCATGGAGCTAGACTCGCGGGGCTTCAAGCGCGCTGCTAAGGCACTTGTTCTGTCATAGCTTTTATGTGTACATGTGAGCGTGCAGGTATGACTGTGATACTATCTGTGATTTTTTGACAAGTTTCCTACCCATGTTTTAACTTTGTAACAACTGACACAGAATAGCCACGTCTGCACTGTGGAGTGTCTGCGGAAGTCGTAAATAAATAAATAAATAAAAACGGTATCCCTCGGTGTTGTGTCTTGGGACTGGGGACCTACGAGATGCTCCCTGCCCGTCGCTCTCCCCCCCCCCCTCTCTCTCTCTCTCTCTCTCTCTCTCTCTCTCCCTCCCTCTCCCTCTCCCTCTCCCTCTCCCTCTCCCTCCATTTTCTCACCATGAGAACCGTGTAGACGCAGTCCACATCTGTGACCTCTCGGGGCAGAGTCTGGTCGCCCATGTACCGCTGGATGGCCGAGAAACTCTCCACGGCCAGTCGCGTCAGCTCCGGAGGACTCAGCTTCAGCAGCGAGACGCGGAGCGGACGGTCGGTCCACTTGACTAGCTCCACCTGACGGGAGGGTCACATGAGGTCACATGAGGTCACATGAGGTCACGTGAGGTCATAACGGACGGACGGTCCACTTGACCAGCTCCAGCTGACGGAGGAGGTCACGTGAGGTCACATGAGGTCACGTGAGGTCACAGGGACAGTCGGTCCACTTACCAGCTATACCTGACGGAGGAGGTCACGACTCAACGAGGTCACATGATGTCTGGACATGGGAGCCCGCAAGGAGCTGTTGATTTCAAAGGAGACTTAGGGACTGGACTGCAGTAGAGGCGATACTTTAACAAGAGATTATGAGCGCTGAGGTTTCAGGACATGGCCATTGAGAGAAGATTCCTTGAAGACAAACGGGTCACCTAGCAAAACTTTTGAAGACAAGGGGTGATTAATGACAAGCGCTCAATGAGCTCTGATCGACTATTTACTCTCACATCAACCGATCAATTTTAATTTGACCAACAGGTAGCACAGTGCAGCAGTACGGTCTAATTAATTACCTGTTCCCGCCATGTCCAGTCCTCCTTGCCTTTCTTCTTGTTCTTCTTGTTTTTGGTTTCCAGCATCTTTGAGTGCGCTCCGTCCTCGTCCTTGACAAGATTGTACCTGACATCAGGAGACATTGCAACATGTCACGCTGGAAAACGTCCTATTTTGAAACTGCAGATCATACATGAGGTCGTCGATTGGTATGTCATGTGTTCAATTATAGATGTTTTGTTGCATAAATTCATATATTATTTTTTAAACAACAAAACTATCCGAGAAGCAGGTGTAGTACGGTTCTCCCGTAAGTTAATCAGCTTTGTTGAGCTCTTATTACTGTGGTGCGGAGGCTCGGCGACACTATCAACGATAATAGTGTTATCGCGACGCTGCATTTCTAAAACGGCTCCCAACAGCTTGCCGATCTAGTCTGGATCTTTGAGAGCTGAACTTACCTCTCTTCGGCACCTCTGAAGTTCGTCATCGCGAACTGCAGCAGTGAGTGTTTGCCATCGTCGACCGCTGACCCAGAGCCCTGGCTGTGATTGGCCGAGTCCTGGCTGTGATTGGACGAGTCGCCGTCTGACTCCGCCCCCTGGCGCTCCTCGTCCAATGGCTCGGCGATCCACGCGTCAGGCTCCTCTGCGTTGCCATGCTCAAGGTCACTGACGGGCTGCAAGAAGAGATGCAAAGTTGTCACCAGAAGCTACATAATAGCTGGGAACTATGGGGGATTAACTCACGGGACTGCAAGCACACTCGTCATCATGACACAGTTTTTTTCCGGATATAACGAGCGTAAAACATCCGAGCGCTCCATGACGAAGCCCGAGTATCATCATCGATTGTGTCTGCGGGATCTCCATGGTCATTAATTAGCGAAAGTTCTAAGAATAACTTTCTTTTCAGATCGTTTTAAGCAAAAGACTGATCTTGATAACTTCCATTTCAGGGCAGGTTCCGTCGGTCATAAACCCTGGCTGCTGCGGTGCAAAGGAGCCGTAGTGCCTACGGATTTAATACATACATACATGCATACATAAATGTCTGACCATCCGTTTAAGCCACTAGGTCATCCGTCACTCCAGAGGCTCCGCAGACTGACCGGCAGCTGACCTGACCGGAGTGCATGCATCCGGATTTAACCGGTACATTACCGGGTGAAAGTGCCGACTGCCGCCAGTGATAAGCAATAAGCATAGCCACCGCGGTACGGAACGCTGCTGACTGCTGTCTGTATGTCTGTCTGTGTGTGGAGCCAGGAGCTTAGTGGGTCACACTCACATCTAAACCAGAGTCAGTCTCGTAAATTTCCTACTAGCTGTTTAGGCCGTCATCAATTCAGCACAGCGCTGCGCTCGCTCATCCAGCACTTTGTTCCCACCCGTTACCTATTCAGAACCAACTGCCGACACTGCGTCAAACGCCGTCACTATTCGCACGTCACGGCCCTGTAACGTCCCGCCACGGTACCATAACGGCCAGTCAGCTGCTGCAGAGCCGTGACGCGGAGTTTGTGTGACGCCGTGCGGTAGGTGTCACACGGTACGGTATCGTCCCTCCCGTACTGAGCCGGGTGGACCGGGTGTAGTGTGGTGGGCGGTCCGCTGTTGAACCGTTAGTACGGCCATATGGTGCCTCAGTCGCACTGGACGGCGCGTGCCGGAGTCCGGACCGCGCGCTGGGTCAGGTCAGGTCAGGTCGGGTCAGGTCAGGTCAGGTCAGGTCAGGTCGGGTCAGGTCGGTCGGTGGAACATCCGGGGCCAACAGGTCGGGCTGAGCGGCAGTTAAGCAGCTTGTCGAGTTAATCATATATGTAGGTGCCGGACCTCAGGTCGGCTCAGACTTAACCTTAACGGATTCAAATCGTACCTGTATGCAGCAATCCAAACATATTTTCACTGTGTGCACACGTGTGCACACTTGCTTGCACACCTGGCTTATTACACCGGCTCTGGCTCTATTTGAGTAAATTTATTGCACGGCCGGCTGGTTACAGCGCCGTTTCTGCTGCACGGATCACCGAGCAAATGTAAATCCAGAACGAAACAGCCATCCGCGGCCGTCTTCAGAGTTAAGCTCCATAACTCCTAATGGATTACCCGGCTATAATTAGAGCTCTGATTGACCATTTTTAGAGTGGGAGTAAACGTTCAAGAGAAATTAGCAGCAGTTATCATGTGTGATGTGACTGCTAGGCTCAAGTTTGGACATCGGCTACTTGAATGAAGGATAAGCCACCCATGTGGCTGGAGGGATGGGGAACATCTGGTTTGCGAAGCGGAGCCCACGTGGCTGAGGGGACGGGAACCCAAGAGACTGAATGGTAAGATAATCCTCAAAGCTGGTGGGGACGGGCACCGGACACGGGCCACGTGGTTGAAGTTACGAGCTATGGAGAACTGTTTTCACATGAGTGGCCCCCTGTCCCCCCCCCCCCTCCTAATACCACCGTCTGTCAGGGTGGAATGTATGACGTTATCCACACCCTATCTGAGCGGAACTATCGGGCCGTCCGTCGCGGCTCCATCCAGTGGTATGTACCGTCAAGGTCGCTCCGCTGAGTCCGGACACACGGACGCGTGGCGGACACGGACACATGGCGGACACACGGACACGTGGCGGACACGGACACATGGCGGACACGGACACATGTCGGACACACGTGACACGGACTCCTGGATACATATCGGTGACGTCGGACACAGACCGAGTCCGACACACTGCCCTGCCAAAGTCCGTCTTTAGATACCAGAGTAACCTCCTTTGATCACGTTGGGAATCTACGAAGTGGGAATAGGTAGATCAAGAGAAAACTTACTTTAACCACTATTTATGGACACAATTTGACACGCCTCTCATCAGACTTGGTTTCAGTTTTCACTGCTGACCCAGTAAACCGAACGATCACCAGATCTGATCAAATCTAGCTCCTGCGACCCCTCCTTTCCCAACTCTCGGCGATTCTTTCCGGATCAGTGCACTTTCAGACATGGATCTGGGTCTGAACGCACACCTCCAATCGTCGCAGACCGATCTAGGCGTGTTCCCGATCCCAGTGCGGCTGACCGCCGTACCGGGCAGGCACAGTGACCGATTTTACGGGTGAGCGCGCCACGCCGCCGCCGCCGCCGCCGCCGTCAAACCGTCACCGTATAGCGGACACTTCGGACGGGGGTGGATAGTGGTTACACGGTCGGACTGAGCTGAACGCCGGCCTTCAGGTGGCGGTTACACGGTCGGAATGAGCTGAGCGCCGGCCTAGAGAGGCAGTCGGCAGACCGGAGAGTTTCGGCAAATTGGAGAGTTTCGATTTATCGGCAAACGACGGTTTACATGTGTGTAGAGCAGCCTGAGACTAAACGGAATTGCCCGCAGAGACGGGCCATGCACGGCTCGGTTGTCTGATGCTGGACAATTCACACTGGCGTCTGTAGTTCGAACTACGATAGCATGCATTCGCGACGCATACTTTCCCTATGCGGGAGATTCGTCCGAAAAGCCTGAACAGGGGCGTGGGAACTACTTTCCGACTGGGGGGGGGGGGGGGCACACCATAATAGAGATTAACCTAGGGTACCCCCAAATCTAGGTTTCTCACCGGTTTTAGGCCACTTATTTTTCACCCCTCGGATTTTTCAACAAAAAAAGAAAACATTTGCAAAAAAAGTGTGGTATTCCGTCTCAAAGCTGTGGGGGCACCGCCCCCACGGCCCCAGAGTTGGGGGGGGGCAAGCTGCCCCCACTGCCCCCCCCCCCCGGCTCCCGCGCCTATGAGCCTGAAGTTGGCCGCCGTTTTTTAAGCTTAAGGCATTAGCATTTCTATTTTGAGAGATAATATCATTTGCTTGTGGGTAGGTAGCTCTGAAAAGCATTGAACGCTGGGAGTAGCCCAACGGGCAAAAAATTCCAGGTTCCGTTCCGGGTTTCGAACCCACATGCTGTGGATGAGTCAGGCATCAAATGCTTAAAACGATTGACAAGACACTTCTTGCTATAAATTCCGCCTATAGATAAACATCACAATGTGTTGCATGCCACAGCGGACACTTTTAATAAGCCAAAAGCCCGCCTGCACCGCCAGAGACAAGTATTATCCATTTCATTGTGCTTGCGCAAGTATCAGTACGTAGTGACCGGACGGGCAGGCGAGCCGACTGGAGCGGCTCCAACGGCGGACCGGCTCGGCGGCGGGCCGGTGACGTCATCCGTGACGTCATACCACCCAGTCCAAACAGCGGACGGCCGACCCTCCATCGGCGGCACGGCGGTGTGGCCGCTCCAAGAAAGGCAGTGCCCGTCGCCAGCGGTAGGGACGGCGATCGGCGCTACCCGCCCGGATAATGGGCTATTGTGTCCCCATTGACCGGGAGGGGGAGGGACGGGGTGCCGGACCGTGTGGTGAAGGGGAGTGGTGGGGAGGAGGGAGGGGAATGCAGAGGGGAGGGAGCGGGAGGCCGGAGGGATTGAAGGACGTAATGGAACGGATGCAAGGATGAAGACAGGAAGAAGGGAATGGGTGAGGACGGGAAACAGAGCAGACGCATTGCTTCGCAGGATCCTAGGGCACGTCAACAGCGAGGTCAGTATGCGTCCATCGCGGACACTGGAGTGAAGACGAGGAGAGGAAGAGAAGAATGCAGTCTGGCAACCCCTACACTCCGTCACTAGTCCGTCAACAGACGAACCAAGCCACTTCTGATCGGTCCCACAGAACGGCTAACGGTTGCCGATACCACAGAATGCCCGACTACGCAGCCCGTTTGGCGGCGGGGTGGTGCCGCCCGGAACCCGGCGTAACGGTTTCGTCAACCAGCTGTTGTCGTTTGGTGCGATCTGAACAAATCATGTTCCGCTCCACGTGCCTTGATAATGGACCATTACCGCCCAGCGAAATGCACGCAATGGCGATAAACAACTCATCCAGCGATGAAGCGAATGATGTGAGGAAATGAACAACTGAAGGCGAAGGAACGGGGGATGCATCGGGATAAGATAAGCAAAAGTGGTTCCGCACAACCTGGGGGTAAACGCATACCGAAAATGCTTAGGTTCAAGTGTAATAATGAGGTCTCCAGACTCCCCAGTCATAACAGGAAGAAGTGGCCGAAATGAAGCGCTATATGATGCCCTTAAGTGGTCATAAAAATTATCGCTGTAATGACCCAGTGGCCTCGTAATTGTCAACGCAATGTCAGAAAGGGACTTTCACCGAGGATGCTGGTTGGTAATTTACAAGGGGAGGCCTACCGAAGAAACGGTTTCACATCAGCTGGAGGTAGACTCGTCAGCCCTTTCCACAGTTTATCTCAAGCCCCCTATTTAGCACTCACCGGTTCCACAAAACGCGAGCTGACCAGCTCCCTGACGGAGGGCACCCGCACCGGCAGCGCCTCCAGCGCCGACCTGCGCAGGCGGTAGTTCCTCTCGCTACCGTTGGTGTCGCTGCCTGCCACCGAGGACGCCGTCCCATTGGCCGTCTCCTCGGAGGTCACTGACCCGGCCGGGGCAGACTCCGCTGAGGTCACGTTGCTCGTGTCAGCAGAGGCGGGGGCAGAGACGGCAGCTTGTGTGGCGTCAGGTGCAGGGGCGGCAGCTGGAGCGGGGTGCATCACTGCGGGCCGCGCGGGAGGCGTCGGCGGCAGCTCGGGCTTCGTTTCAGGGAGGTTCCTCCGCGCTGCATTCACCTCGCTGATTGACTCGTAGAGCGCCTGGCGCTTGGCCACACTGCCTCGCTGTATCTCTGCTTCTGCCGTCCACGACTGAGCGGATTCCGGACCTCTGGCTGGACTGACCTCTTCTTTCTTTCCGGCTGACTCAATTCCAGAACCTTTGACTGAACCATTTTGGACACTGGAGGAATTTCTGTGGCCATGGATATCCCTGGGTTGACTTGCATGGTCCTCTTGAGTCTCAGTCGGCGGAGACTCACCAGACAGCTCTCGGGGACGGTCCTTGGGGAACTTCACCACCCGCGTTCCAAACCGATCTCGCCTCTTCGGGATGGCACCCGTGTGAGGTCCCGGTTCCAGTGGCCATTCTTTATTTGCTGAACTTTTGGCATCTGCCTCGGAGCTTGAAGGGGAGTCTGGGAGTTCACTGACTTCAGGGTACGAGTTAGGGCTAGATCCATGAGAAACATTAGACGGTTCAGGGGAAGAAAGCAGCTGGTTTTGTTTTGACTTGGAGCTCCTCGATGACTGAGCTGAGTGCAAGCTCTCAGAGTCTATATGCCTCTTTTCTCTTTTGCTACCATCTTCCTGGATAGCTTTTGGAGCTGGTGTTTTCGTTCTCGTTTTCTTGTTATAAGACCCTTTGGTCTTGCTCACAACCACCGGTTCCACGGTTATACCGTTTTCGACATATGTGATTCTCTTGTTGCCATCTTCCATGCTCGTTACCTCGACGAAGTGTGTGACGGTTCTGGATGTTCGACTTGTGGACCTGTCATCTTCACTTTCCTCAATATTTGTCTTAGACGACTCTCTGTGACTAACAGAACTGCTGTGGCTACTGCGGTAATCATCAGGTGACTCTCTGAGGCCGCCATCAGTACTGAGCTGGTTAGACTTGCCGGAACGCATGGATCGAGGTGAGTTCATCTCTGATGCAGCCGAATCAGGGTCCTGCTTCTGGGATTCGCTTTTGCACGCCAAACAGTTATCGTCATCATCATCTTCAAGACTTTCCGGAACTGTTTCGGGTTCTGTAAAGTCGTTACCATTAGTATGTTTGGAATGTTTTTGGTTACGCACAATATCCTCTTCTTCAATTGATTTACTGTGCAGTTCGTCGTCACCAAAGGCCCGTTTGTTTTCAAGAGATTTCCCATCTCCGTTGGGGCCATGTGAGCCATTCCTTGATGGGGCTGAGCTACGGGTGGGCTCACCTTCGTCTCGTTGCCTCCGTACAGACATGCGACTCTGGCGTCCTCTGGATCCTGCCCTGGGACTCGTCTCAGTACTGGCGCGTCTCTCAGGAGTCTCAGCGCGGCTGGACCTGCCGGCTGCGGGGGTGTTGGACCTGCTCACCCCTCCCCCTCCAGGGGTGTTGGACCTGCTCACCCCTCCCCCTCCAGGGGTGTTGGCCCGGGCCCGCAGTCGCTCCGGAGTGGCCGACCGCGTGATAAAGGCCGCCAGGGAGCGGTACTCCCTATCCGGGGTACCCGACCCCGTCCTCGGACTGCGCGTGCCGTCATCGTCACCTCTCGTTCGGCTGGCGTGCGGCCCCGTCGGAGCCACGTAGAGACCCTGGAAGGTGGTGCCCACGCGGTTGAACCTGCTCGGTGGAGGTCCCTGCGCCGCGGAGGCGGAGGATATCTTCTGCCAGATGGCGGCGCGCGAGTGTCGGACCGACGAGAGGCCATCGGCTCCCAGCAGGGCGTCTGGGGAGCGTTCGTGCGGGGATCCGCCGTGTCCCGAGAGCAGACTGTCGGGCGGACTGCGCGAGCCCTCCACGTGGCTGCGGTCGGAGCGATAGGCGCGGTCCTCGTCCCCGGAGTTGTCGTCGCTCTCCTTCAGCACCGAGAGTCGCTTGCTGAGCTTCTTCCTCAGCGTGTCGCTCACCTCTCCCCAGTTCTTGGTGTAGGAGAACTTGTGACCGCCGCCGGTGGGGACGGGGATGGACGGTGTTGCTGACTCGGAGGACGGAGGCCGAGGCGGCGGTGGATCCGCGTTCTCGGTCTGCAGGGAGCTGAGGTCCGGCATTGCAGAGATTTGTTGTGCTCACAAGCTGCAAGTCCTTCTCTCACAGGCCTCAAACACCCTCAGTCCCAAACAGTCAATCACTGCACAGCTAGTCTATCACTGTCCCAGAAACACACACCGACAGCACCGCAGCGCTACTGTCCCTGCACAGAGCACCACTCCACGTCCCACAGTGCACCCCTCTCCACTCCTCCACTTCGGCCGCCGTCCGGGGCCGGGCCACACCGGCGCCGAGCGCTGCCGCTGACCGACTGCCGCCCACTGTAAGAGCACCAACTGTCGCCCCCAATCTCCTCTAACGGTGTGCGACGCCCGGCCAGTGTGTCCGTGCTGT
This sequence comes from Amphibalanus amphitrite, assembly GCF_019059575.1. Classification (NCBI taxonomy): domain Eukaryota; kingdom Metazoa; phylum Arthropoda; class Thecostraca; order Balanomorpha; family Balanidae; genus Amphibalanus; species Amphibalanus amphitrite. The sequence continues at coordinate 224,573 of NW_024882036.1, forward strand.
ACAGAGAGCGGCGCCGGCCACCGGCGGCGGACCGACCCGATTCGGTTCAGTGCCTCCCAGCTGAGGGAGGGAGGTGTGCGAGCAGTTCGAAAATGAGACGGTACCGATTTCATCGGGCGTCAAAAATGAGATGGGACCGCTCTCTATCAGAAGAGATTCGCCAAAAATATTGGTATTGTCCCTTTTAGGCAATTGGGGTTAACGAGAATCACCTCGAGATTCAAAGCCGGAAGGATTAAATGCAACGCTCGAGGTGTAGAAAGGTCCTGATTAAAATGAACTAAACCGTTTCCTTTCAGTGTATGTTACTTTTGCTCTCCGACCATTCGGCACTTCCATTTGCATTTTGCGTGTACATTTTACAGATAGTATTAAATTTTTCCGCAGATCCTAAGGCTCCGGGAAGACATTATCGTGACGTTGCTCAGAGAAGCAATGGTTTGATCAAGTAAGAGAGGCGTACAATTAATGTCAGGCTTACAATTAAAGTCTAGCCCTAGTTCCCTCCTTTCCTCGCGCGACTAGTGACCTGGAACAGACCAACGATTCCAAGACGCTAATAGCGACAGAAAAAGTACCGGGTTTCCGGAGATTTCACGAGTTTCAGGCTCCCAAACAACTACTGGCAAACAATTCTATAAGGCTGGATAATTGGGTTATTATGATCATTATTTACTTTGATTTATATTCACAATTATGGTCAGCCGGCACCCTAACTTGGTTAGACTAAATAGTATGTTCACGCCCACGGTACCTCGTAAACATTCTCCTTATAATAAAAGTCCGATGGTTAACGACGACGGGCTTGAGCAAACAATATACGATAGCGAAATATTAAATAATATGTAAGGTGGGGAGGCATGATGAGGTAGGAGCTGATCGCGCCGCCTAAAAAAAAATTATGCATTCATCTATTGCCCAGCCATTCTCAAATGAACAAGCAGGTACGGGGTTTGACCCTTATTGAAAGTCTGAGCGGTCACTGGCCTGGTCGGACCACTGCGGGATTTATGACCCGTCTCTATAGTGACCTCAAAGCCTCTCAGAAAAGACGGAAGTAGCGACTAGCGCCGTCACTTGGCGGCGATTGAAGGGGACAATGGGCAGTAACCCTTTGTGTGATGAATCGTTATTCATGAACCCGTGACAGATTGTCTAGCTTTTCTCGCACTTTGCACTGCAGCACGCAGCATTCATGACTGAAATCAGCGACACTGAAATCCCGTTTGGTCTGGTGCTAACAGCTAGGGAGTCCACAGTGAAAATATGCGCGCAAACTGCAAAAGAATGGCTAGAATGTTCTGATGTCACCGACTACGGCCAGCTATTACCGTGGGTATGCCTCAACTCTCCAAAGCTCTCCCCAGCTCTCTCTCTCTCTCTCTCTCTCTCTCTCTCTCTCTCTCTCTCTCTCCTCTCTCTCTCTCTCTCTCTCTCTCTCTCTCTCTCTCTCTCTCTCTCTCTCTCTCTCTCTCTCTCTCTCTCTCTCCCCAGCTCTAAGCAGCTTCCTGCTCTGCTCTCCGCAGCTCTCTCCAGCTCTCCCCAGTCCCCACAGGCCACAGCTTCGTAAAAGCTCCCGCAGCTCTGTAATAATTGTTTTTCCCCGCTACATGCTCTCCGCTACTGGTTCACAGCGGCTGGCGCCTCCGACAGATGACGCGATTTGTGGGGAGCCTCCGCGAGCCATACGGCGCTCGGGAGTGTTTCAATGACCGCAGGCTGTTTGAAATATAATTAGACAAACACTATTCGTTAGAATTGCGTTTTTCTATTGAAAAACAATCAGAGCAGTTCTGGTGTGAAGGGATAGATGTATGTGTCTTATGATGAATGTGCATCAATATACATCCACGGGCAAGGTGGCCGGTGTAAAGCATACTCAATCACTTTGAACCTGTCTCGAAAATCATCTTCACCCAACCTCTGTCTCTGAAATAATACACCTCACCTGATGGTGAGCGCTGTACCAGCCGCGGGACAGGGGCACCACCCGTCGGCAGGGAAACACTCCGTGACGGCCGCGGTACGCGCCGAACCACCAACCTGGGGGAGGGATGGGGTGGTTAGGGGGAGGTGTGGGCACCGGACGGTACGTCTCGGTACTGGTGAAAAAACGACACTCACGAGTCACGAGAAGCAGAGCTGAGAGCTGGCACCTCTGACTGCTTGACACTCTGTTCCGAGTAGGTACAGACTAATGATACACTTAGCGAGAAAAAAACGACACCCACGAGAGGCAGCTGAGAGCTGGCAACTCTGACTGCTTGACACTCTGTTCCGAGTAGGTACAGACTAACGATACACTTAGCGCTGTTTGCATTCACTCATTCTCATTCATTCATTCACTCATTCATTCATTGTTTGTACATTTAATGTCCCATGAGGAAGCTTTTACGTGGTCATTCCGTGTCATAAAGGCCGCTTAGTTCCTCGAACATGGGTAAGTGGTAACGGCCGTACATGCCACACAAACCATACCTCACATAGTTATAGCCATTCCATCACCGCTGTGTCATAACTGCCCGCTCGACCTCCGCTGTATGCGCCTCAGACCTACATTCTCTGTGAACGTGCCGCCCGCTGGACAGCTGATTCAGCGCCAGCTGCTGCTGCTGCTGCTGCGGTACCGCAGACACCACTAGCGGCAGCCGTAGCGGTCCGCCTGTCTGCCAACCACCAGCGGCGGCTCCCGCCGCTCCGATCCCGACGCACGGCGGCGTGTGCGGCGCGCCAGCTGACGCCCGGCGCGGCGGTGGCGGCGCAGTGGATCATAACGCGCCGCAGGAGACGCTCGGCAGATGTTGTCCGCAGTCCGCGGCCGGTCTGTGGACCGTTAGGTGCGCAGGAACGCAGACGAACAGACGGCGGGGTCTGTGTGTGCCATACAACAGCTGAATGCCTAGCGAGCGTGTGAATCAGCCAATCAACCGGTAATTAACCGTTACCAACCGGTAATCCAGTTCCATGACTGATGATAAGACGTTACTCAGCACTGCCTTTTTGCAATAGGTAGGTGTGGCCACTGGACGGAGCCCAATGCCTATTGTTTAGTTGATAGCACTCACATCTAATGCAGACCCCATCCAATACGGGCCTAGACGGACCAGGTGCCTCCAGCCTCTGGGTCCAGAGACGATCATTTCGTAGCTTTGGGTCATACGAACGGGCCCGTGGGGCTCAGTTGCCAACACTGGGTAGAGTTGTAGGCCCAAAAGCATATGCTGCCGGCATTGGGTCACGTATCGGTCTCTCCGCTTCTCAGCGAGTAGCAGATGTTGTGACGCGGCACAACTCATTGTTTGTGCTGTCAGCGCGGCACACAGTACCTCTGTATGTGGCGCATACGGAGCTTCAGCCAGGTGCCGCAAACAGGGAGTGGGTTATCAGTTACAGTGACTAACCCACTTACTGTGGAGACCTGAGGGAGTGGGGTTATACCTGCAGTTGCAGTGACTAACCCACTTACTGTGGAGACTTAAGGGAGTGGGTTATACCTGCAGTTGCAGTGACTAACCCACTTACTGTGGAGACCTGAGGGAGTGGGTTATACCTGCAGTTACAGTGACTAACCCACTTACTGTGGAGACCTGAGGGAGTGGGTTATACCTGCAGTTGCAGTGACTAACCCACTTACTGTGGAGCCACCTGAGGGAGTGGGTTATACCTGCAGTTACAGTGACTAGCCCACGTACTGTGGAGATCTGAGGGAGTGGGTTATAAGGCTACCGTGACTCGCTGTCAGGCAAGGAGGGAATTGCGCGGTTCAGTATAGCTTATAGCCAGTTCAGTATACCGAGAGGACTTGGTTAGTTTTGCTTCTGTTGAGCTTTGTTTCGTTTGTTTTGTCAGGTTGTGCAGTTTGTTCGTCTCTTTGTTTGCTGTTAAGTTTTGCTGATTTGATTTTTGTGTTATTTCTCGATATGCAAATAGCTTACCATTTGGACCATCTTCACAAAAGACAAGGGTAGCATTGCTTATTTCCCAATTTGCCTTCCACCGTCTTGGATTAGGTATACGAGTATATGGAACAATGGAGCATCCGATCGGCTATCGGTGTCGCCCCGCTCCGCCCTCATCCCTGCAGCTGCCGTTATACAGTCCCATGGTGCAGGTGCCCGTCTTACACGGCACCACCTACATACAACAGCCCGCTGCTAACGCAGGTGGTGCGCCGTCCGCCGTCACCACGCTGTGCTGGTGATTGGTGATCGGTCTACACGCGCTGCACTGGTGATTGGTGTGAGATCATACTGCGGTGCAGACGCACCGGTACAGAACACCAACTCGGTTTCGGAAATGGGTACGTCTCACTGGCGTGTGAACGAGACTTCAGAGGCTCGAACTGGGATTTATATGGAGAACGGTGAGAAATGCGTCGTTCGGCAACTGGTGAGGCGAACAACCCCGATTTCTCCTGTAAGATGTGAGAAATTTGCCTTTCGAGAGATAATTGTTTTGTGGTTTTCATTTCAAGTGAACTCTTGGAGGCTTGCCCTGCATTGCATACAATATAAAATAAAATAGGCCCATTGCCCCCCCCCCCCCCCCAACAGGACGTGGAACGGGGAACCTGCCAGACCTCAACGAGGCGCGGGTTAACTAGCAATCGGTACAGAAAACCGTTCGTTGTGATGTGCACCAACTAATTTCGTGCGAAGAAATGAAAATGTGCAAAAAAAGTTATGGTTACTCTGATCGGTATATCAGATAGTACCTAGACCTACAGGTGTCCCATCGTCCCACCTCTCCCACTTTACTCTAATTGTAGCCAAGTTTCAAGGGCCTTTCTTGTTCGATATCTTCCTAGTTTTGATTTATTCACTGGAAATCTGCTCGCCTTTTCAGGAGAGATAGTAGCTGCTAGCAAGCAAACGAAAATCAGCCAACATCTAAGGCTAGAGACACCAGTCGGCAGCCAGAAGTTGGCGAGAAAAGTCGGCATCTGCCCAAAATCATTTAGCTTCGGTGTGTTCAAGCAGCGCACTCTCCTCTGGCTCTCCAGAAAGCCCAATGAAATCCAGCTTGCCTGGTACATCCCACCACATGACACGGACGAAACGACCGATGGCGCTCCCAAACGAGGAGCCGAAGACGGATTGGGCGGTGCACGCGCAAAGAGCGGCAGGGGAAAACTGCTCGGAGTGGTGATTCCGCTGCTCCGCTGGATGGTCCGTCTCCTGCTACTAGTATATCTCTTTCAGAAGCTGCATTCGCAGTATCAGGACTACCTGTTCCAGCCCGTAGTAGTCAAGTCAATCGTGTTCCAGCGGCAGGCCCCGTTCCCACGTCTAACAATTTGTCCCTCTTCGGAACTGAGGGACACAGAAATGCTCAGCGACATGGAAAAGAATCTCACTCAGGACGAGATCACACTGGAGCAGTTTTACAACATGACGACAGTGGATTTACTGGAGACGAACAAATGGGAAGTCAACAATATGCGCCTTTACTACAGAGAGACCACGGAACAATTTAAATATCACACATTCCCAGGCACAAGTAAGCTGGGGCGGTGGCGCGCGCGCTACTACTTGACACTGACCGAACTTGACGAGAAGTTGATTCCGACACTCTGTCTGACTTTCGAGCCGAGCGAATACCTGAGAAACCGGGCCAAAAGCGACGTCAACCTGTGCTGAATCTGAAGGTCACGGAGCTCTTCAAAGGAGGAGGCATAACCTACCACCTGTTTCTGCACGAGACTGAGGACCGAATGTCGGCGATCTAGCCGCCGAAGCGCTGGGCGCGGACATTAAGCAGACCGTCTCGGTGGACCTGCCCCTGAAGAGAGACCTCACGCTGCGTCTGACTGCCCGCATGCTCAGCATGGTGAATGTGCGGCGCCGGCCGTGTCGGGAGGACCCCGGCTACTCTGCCATCCAGTGTCTGAAGGAGTGTCTGTGGAGTCGTCTGGCGGCCAACATCTCCTGCCGGTTGCCGCACATGGTCGGCGCCGGGGTGTACCTGCCCGACATGAGCGGACCGCTCGACCACCTGCCACTCTGCGCGAGGCCCGTGCAAATGAAATCCAGCAAGAATCGAAGAATTAACCGGCTGTGTGAGCGCATCGAGGAGACTTGCGCATATAACGATTCATACAGATGGTACAGGCCGACCAAGCTCCCAACTCCAGAGGACGAGGTCGATCCGTTTTCATTTTTCTATAAATGGAGGTACAGTCGGAAGACACAGCCCGCTTCCATCAGACTAGAGCCCACAGAGAATACTCAGGACAAACTGGCCAACATCAACGACTGCACAATACCGAAAGACCTCGAAACGTTCGTTGATGACCGCCTGGCCACCGACACACAAGGCTGCGATTGCCCACCTGCCTGTCGGCAAACATTCTACCAGCTATCGGACTGGTCTCCTGGGGACGACAAGAGCAAGGACAGCTGCCGGCAGGTGCTGACACTGTCCGTCAGCCTGAAGGCCGATGAGGTCAGCGAAGCCATCTCCTTCACCCTGCCGACTCTGCTGGCCAACATCGGAGGCACCAACGGCATCATGACCGGATACTCGCTCTTCACCCTGACGGCGGCTGGCGAGGCGCTGGCGTGGAAGCTTGCCCGGAAATAAAACAGGAGTCGGTGGTGAAGTCAACATCACATTCGCGGACTGTTCTTATGCCGTTTCAGGTCTGTGATCATCTTTTTCTCAGGTTACCGACAATGGGTACACTAGTTATGTCGCCGGCTGCATAAAATCATCAACACAGGCTGCGAGTGCCATGACCCTGTTTCACGGCATGCTGCCAGCCGCTACTTGCGCTATTGCGCATTCGGTTTCCATGGAAACATCAACAACTTTCGTTGTGAGCGTCCGCGTTTGTTGATGCTGGAAACTGAAAGCGTAATAGCGCTAGCCACTAGTAGCATGCCTGCGAAACAGAGCCCCTGCCGTCAGCCACCAGTTCCTGTTCACGGTTCACCAGTGTAGGTAGCGCTGTGAGCACAGTTTTATGTAGGTGGCGCTGGGTGCAGGAGGCGGTGACAAGAGATAATGCCTGGTGCTCAATGTCCGCTCGAGAGTTGTCTGTTGTCTGTCCGGACCAAATAAAGAGACTAGTGCACTCTGTGTGCGCCGTGTCTGTGTCTGGAGTAGACACATAATTCAGGCGACTTTTGTCTTGTGAGTTATTATCATTATGCTTGTAGCAAAACGGCCAGAGCTCAGCGTGCGTGCATTGTCTGCCTCGGGAGCAGATCGCGGGCTCAGTGCTCACCGCGTGTCTCATGTAGACACACGAGACACCCGTTGTGGTCGAAAAATGGATGAGACAGCGGACAACATCTACCCTATCTGTGCTGTCTGTCTCTGAACCAGACAGCGGCCCGCACCCTGTCTTTGCTGTCTGTAGATCAGACAGCGGACAACACTCACCATGTCTGTGCTGCCTGTGTTTGGTGAAGACGCGCAGAACGGCCTCCTCCGGGAAGCTGAGCAGGGCGGGGTCCTCGCTGGAGTGTTCCTCCGTGGCCCGCATCAGGTGGTGGCGGCCCTGCCGACGGCGGAGCGAGGTCAGGGCCGGGCCAGGGAGGTCAGGGGCCGGTCAGGGCAGTCAGGGGTCACTCAGAGTCGGGGATAGTCGAGGTTCCGTTGGGGGCTAGTCAGAGGTCAGTCAGGGCCAGTACGAGCCGATCAATTTTCAAACTCACAGTCGTGAGCCGAGAAGGGGCCAGTCAGGTCATGTCTTGGGAGCTAGTGGAGCCGCGTTGAGCCTAATATAGGCGAGAAAATAGTCGGTCCGTGCCCGTTCCAGCAAAAATACTTCCAACATTGAAGGGCAATGGGACTCAGTGATGTGAATGTATGATTAATAATTATATCGTATGAATATAGAGATCCTAAGTGCTTATGTGTTTTATGTACCGCGAGGATGAAAGGTAGTTTTCGTTCAGACGGGTTACATTACGATTTCTATGAATATGGCGATAAGCCGATACAAGCACTTCATTGTAACGAATCCATGACAGATGTAAAATGACGACAAAGCTTCGATACATAAAGTACCTATCTTGATCACTGTCAATGAGATGTAGAATATTGAAAATAGTCGGGGTCTCATTGACAAATGGTCTCATTGACAGTGATCGAGATACTTTATGTATCGAAAGCTTTGTCTTGTACAATAAACTTGAGTTCGTCATTTTACAAGCACTTCTGTTAGGAGCTGAATGTGACCAAACAGCTCCAAACGTCAGAGGTCAAGGTCACTCTCCACAGAGGCCAGCGTCACAAACAACAACAATGGCATTGTTCCCGGCATTGTTTCGGCTCCCTCAGCCGTAGCTCGCCTTGTGCCCCTTAGTGTGTAAATGTTTTATTAAGTTGAAGTTAGCCGTTATAGTGGTCTCCGTCAGCTAAGAGTGCCGTCACATATATTTTCGTTTTTTGGGGGTAATATGCCACGTCTCATTTGAGTGAAGATTGAAGGCATCGTGTATAATTTCAGTTGAATACATTTTTAGCTTTCAGCAGGCCAAAAACGTTCTGCGAACTCTTAACCCTCGCCCGCACATGGGGGGGGGGGGGGGGGTGGTTGCCACCCCCCCAGGTAGTCTTTCTGCTCTGCACTCAACATTTTTAAAGCTAGAAGGCTGATTTTTCGTATAGCTGCTCCTCTATCCTTTCTTGATGTCCACTGAAAATTTCAAGTTTCTGTGATTTTTGGTTTCGGAGATATGACCTTGTTTTTCAGGTCATGTCATGACCCAAATGGCCAATTCTCAACATCTTGCGTTTGCCATGGGCCTTATGAGCTTTTGACACCCTGATTTCGGCCTTTTTTGCCAGTCTTACCTCCTACCTATCATGGAACATGTTGTTCGACGATGTACAGGGGTCAAGGTCAGGGTCAAGGACGGTCAACCTAGGTCACCTAAGATAATTGCGTTTTAGGCAAGCTGAATTTACTTTTTTTGAAGTTTTTTGACTGCATTTTTGGTAAAAGCTTCTCAGATCATGATTTCATGTAATATGGACCCAAAAACAATCGGTGCACACATCAGTATACACACAGACACACACAGACATACAAACACATATAATTGACCTTGACCTAACTTGACCTGAAATGACCTCAGCAGCAAAATTCTGGTCGGGTAGTGTGACAAAGAGGTTCTAGCTGCCTTGGCACCAGAAAACAGCATCGTCATCGGTAATTGATAAGCAGCACACTTGATATCCAACGGTGACCCAAAACAGCAACATTTTTTAGTTTGACCTGACCTGGAAGGTCAATGACTGACCTGAGAAGGTAAAACTGGGTATCATTGGATTCGTCTCTTCCCAAAGAATCTTTTTGGTCTTTACTGCTAAGCTCTATCTCCAACAGGAACGAAATGGCGCGGGGGGTGGCAACCCCCCCCCCCCCCATGTGCGTTCTAGGATGGGAAAATGGCATGTGCGGGCGAGGGTTAATGTCGACGGGAAAGCCTGAAGCTCGAAGCAGATAGGCAAGCCATTATCCCTCAGGGAGACTTATGCATGTAAGTACTTCAACGACGGTGAGCCATCGATAACAAACAAAATAATCAATGGTCCCTCGTAACTCGTAAGTTAAGTAATGAAATCGTTGAGGACTGCACACGGCGCAAACGAAACATGACCATTGACCAATGCCACAACATCAGTATTTTTCATTTCATTTTTAGTGAATTCTCATGTCGGAAGTTATCTTGAAATAACGCTCTAGGATGAAGAACAATAACACTCGCGAATTCAGTGTAACTAAAAACAGCAGTTGCTGAGCGCCGATGCTTTATTTGTATCAATCGTTGCGACATGATACCACCGTGCCGAGTCAAGTCGGCTGAGGTTTTGGACATTCACGCCTTCTTTGTTGGTCTTATCTTCATGGTCGTGGCGTTCAAGCAGTACTCTTCCCTCCATTCTCGCCACATGATGCCCGTCCAGTCACACGATTCGGAAAGGTACCTGCCGTTCAGGTTCGAGGTGTAGCAGTAATACCACCAGTAATACCACAAGGCTCCCTGCCACTCAGCTGCACAGCTCTCATCCCAGGCGTCATGGTCCCGGTCAAACGTGGAGAATTGCATCCCGTTGTGGTAGCTTAGACTGTCCCGGCGTTTCCCGCGTAGTCGGTAAGTCCAGTCGGTAGCCGTCAGCCTCGGACGCGATGGTGAACTTCTGGTAGGTGGCGTACCTCGTTTGCCCGTCCCAATCCCAAAGATCGACCCGCAATTCGTACTCGCGATCCTGCTGAGAGGTCAGCTGCCAGAGGTAATGAAGTCCCCACCAGAACTCCCCAACGAAAACTCCCAGGCCCCACTTGTAGGCCTCCCAGTCCTGGAAGAAGTCCTGCCTTGGTGTGATGTCGGCCCTTTTTTGGAAGACGGTCCATCCCTGGCCATCGTCCATGTCACACTAGGCCGGGGTCGGAGTCACACCATCAGGTTTGATAAAGTATGCCCCGCTGGGCGATCCTACGGGCACGTCACTGCAGTCACGCACAATCGAATCTTCCTGCGGTGTACCGTCTGTAGCAGACGCCAGCTCAGAGGTCATCTCAGAGGTCAGGTCAGCGGCTGACCCGGAGCTGCACATCAGCAGCCAGAGGACGTTAATCACCACTGGGAGACATGACGGTAGCTTCATGGTACTGCACAAGGAAGCATGTGCTGTCCTCAGAGGATCAGTCGCCTTCACTGAAGGTGTGGTCGCCGGTCGGTCGGTCCGTCTTATACCGCCTCACAGGTGGCTGGCTCACATCCACTACCGTCATGATGTGTGACCCAAAACAACTGTTGCAACAACATTATCTATCTTTAGTGAGCCGGGAAAGAACCAACCAGGAAAATAAAACAGACTTATCGGAATTCACAGCGCGAACGCTCCCTCAAATAAGTTACAGCTTTTAGACGGAGGGGTTCATGAAGGAAGGCATCAATAAATATCTACCTATACGTAAAAGGCGATATGTTATGAAAGTTGATGCTTTGGTTTGGTTCTTTGGTGTAGGCCGTTGTGGAGATTGGAATAGTCAGGGATAACATGAACGAATTATGTTGTTGTTGCTGCTGCTCTTGCTGCTGTCAGTGTTGCGAATGTATTCTGCTGTCGTAGTTACGAATGCGACTTAGCATGAGCTGATAGACTGGGCATTAGTATTCCAGCGAAAACACAACTCTGTTTAGTAACACTGACGGCGTCGGGTATAATGAGCATATGCAGGCTTACCATAATAACAACGGTCTTCGTTAAATACCAAAACGACGCTTCAACTTCGGGGTTTCAGTATGGGTCCGAGAACAATTCCGCGAGTTAGCGACGCCATAATAAATAATCGTGAGTGCGCCGTCCCCCCCCCCCGCGTCCCCTCCCGTCCCACATGGCTTGCCCCGGGCGGCGATACGCATGTTACCCCCCCCCCCCCTCCCCTCTGCACTGAGGCGTCGCGTGCCGGCGTTTTCACTCTCCTCCTTCGAGAGCGTCTCGGACGACGGAGCACCCGTGGGTGGCGGTCCCGGCCCGTTCCGGTCGTGACGCCGTGTCACGTGTCACGGAATTCTGACACCGTGAGGCACGTGTCACGAAATGTCTGACACCATGGCAGAGGATCTCGCGTCGGCCGACCGTGAGGCAGTGCTCAATGGACGACTTTCGGTCGGAGAGAGAGAAAGAGAGAGAGAGAGAGAGAGAGAGAGAGAGAGAGAGAGAGAGAGAGAGAGAGAGAGAGAGAGAGAGAGAGGGGAGGGGGAGGAGAGGTGGCAGAGAGAAAAAGAAGAAAGAGGTGAGGCACGACGAGTGATATCGATCAGAAGAAAAGAAGTAAGGGATAAAAAATAAAAGCATCGAATTCTCACGACGCATTGCCTTCGTCCGCAGTTTTGTTGCCGATTTCTCACAAGTGACATTTAACCCGCGCCCTGGTGTGGGTCTGAGCCACCTTCGCCCTGGTGGGGGGGGGGCCAAAATGACCCCCCCCCCCGTCTAACTCGAAAACGAAGAGGGCTAGGAAGACGCGGAAAAAAAAACAAACGAAAGACCATAACAAGTACGTTCGAAAGTATTTCGGTCATTTTTTCGCTAAGGTCAATATTGAGGTCGCTAGAGGTCATCATAGGTCAAATTTCAGTGTTTTCGGTGTTGCCGGACATATTCCGCTGTAGCTCGGAAACTAGAAGAGCTAGAGAGCCGCGGAAAAAAGCAATCGATAGCTCTTTTCAAGATCTTTCGCCAAGGTTCGTCAGATTTGACCTCAGCTTAACGGTTTGGCCTACAGAGGTCATGCAAGGTCAACTTGGCAAATTTTGTTGAAAATGTTTTTAACTATAGCATGCATTCACGAGGAAATAGAGAAACGATTCATGCACCATCGTGCTTGGCTCGTCGAGACGCGTCGAATGATATATAGTTTGACCTCGAAAGGTCATTTTGAAAATTTGACCTCAGGTCAAGGTCATGACCTTACCGAAATAGGTCATGCTGCATATCATTCGATCCGCATTGACGAGACAAACACGATAAACGTCGAACGGAGTCTCTATCTCTATTCAATAACAAGTAAGTGCAGAAAAACCGCTGGTGACCTCTGGTGACCAGGGAGATGACCTAGCGTGACCTCAGCGAGGTCACAAGCAAATGGTTTCACATGGGCTGTGATTTGCTGACCCAAGACACTTCAATAACGAAATATAGGATCAATCACGCCCGATTTAGCTGAAAAACAACTACTTTTCGATTCTCCCATTGACTTATAATGGGGAGCAGCGATGACCTGACCTGACCTTAGGTCACATTTATAAAAAATCCGAGATAGCCATTTCGTAGAGCTGGGTGACATCTTCAAGTACTGTAAATTTTACATCGATCGGATAAAAGCTGTGCCTTTGAGAGAGCTTTGAACTTTTTTAGAGGTGGTGTCAGTTTTGGTGACCTTGTGACCTGACCTGACCTGACCCGAACCCCCCAAAACAGGACATGATGTAAAAATGTTGAATAAACAGCTATACAAAGTTTCAGGGCGCTAACTCAAGTGGTTTCTGAGTTATCGCTGAAAAACCACAGGGGGGGGGCCAAAATGGCCCCCCCCCCACCAGGGCGAAGGTTAAGATGTCAATATTTACCAATAACCACAATTACCCAGCCTATTTGTGGTGAGCACGAAGTGTGTCTCCCTGCTCACGCCCACAATGTTCCCCCTTTCTATGCCAGACTCCGAAACTTATTGGCCCATCACGCGTTTATTGGTCTCGAAAGGCCGTGTTTCGGAGACAGCTGAACATGCTCAAATGTGCGTCACGGACGCTGATTGGGTGACACACCGTGACGTCACGTATCATTATGTGTGACGTCACAAGCCACCGTCCTGAGGCACATCGTTACTTCTAAAAGTAGAAATAGCAAAGGAATGCTGCCACACACTTAGCGGAGGTCTCATGAATTGTTAGTCGCTCGAGCAGCATGTCTGTGCCTATCAGGCTTCTTGGGAATTATTAGGATTATATGTCGTTTATGGCGGCAATGAGCCAGAGTTTCAGCGAGGCATCATAGGCTTTCTGTCACTTCGGCATGCACGGGATGTGTGCGCGCCTGATATGACTACATGGGTCCGCCCGAAATCCACTGATCACGTGACTACCATCGCACGGCCCCGCCCCGACCTCTATCCTGTCTGGATCACGTGATCACAGAGCGTGACGGAAGCCGGCTGACACCGGATCCTGTCCCCCCTCTCCCCTCCCCCTGTCCCTCTGCCCCTCTGCCCCTCCCCCCTGCCCCTCTGCCCCTCATGACCTGCCTGCGCATCAAACGCAGGGCATGGAGCGCGACGGAAATAGCTCGAACTCGTAACCAGCGTGCGCTTTGAGTGACGTGCATGAATTGATGCAGCATGATGAGCAATAGACATCAGACATGGAGTCTTGGACAATAGATATAAGGCAAAGACATGTGCTATCGAGACACACGAAACATCCAGCGCCGAGCATCGAGGGCTGATCGAGCACATATACCGTCCACTGAGCGAGGACTATTTGTGGTCACAGCGATTGGAGATAATATTTCTGGAAGTGATGGAAAAGCGTAGACATGGAACTTTCTTTTAGTGTGCGCTTACTGGCTTCAGTGAGACTGTTGAAAGCAAGCAGTTTGAATGACACGCATGCCTTTTCACTAATTGAGGAATGAAAATCCTTCAGCTTCTTCGTAACGGTTTAGCAACAAAGGTTTCTTTTCCTGTCTGCTTGGGTGAAGCTAAAACGTATGCTAGTCAGTCCTTCTTTTTACCGCATTGAAGACATACAAAAGATGCATAGACTAACACCCAAGGTATTTTTGTTTCAAACTTATCATTTGCTTTCACACGTTGCGTAATGGCAAAGCAATGCTAGTGTAGGCGGATTTCCATAAATCTGTATTTCGGGCTCACCCCTTGCAGCCACGCTTCCTGCACGTCCTAATTAAACGAGCGCTTGGTCCGTGTAAGCCAATGCTTCGTGAAAGCCTAACGTGTCGATTTGGCGGGCGCCGGGCGACTCGGGGCAGGGCCCGGCTGGGCCCGCACACATGGAGGTCATTAGTGAAACGATGCGTCGATAATTTCTCTGATTTCACGCGCTACGTATCGCTGGGCGTTTCATGCTGAAAGAACGGTTGTCTGTTTGAGCTGTTCGCTCGGCCCAAGGAGTGAACACAAGACGTTAGATCCCATCGGACGAGGGTTCTTCATTGTGAAAATAATTGTTTGAAACTAGTCAGACAATTTAATAACATTTAAACAGCAAACATTTCTGTCTCTTCTGATACATTATAGTCAGAACAAAAGTTTCCGTCACAGAAGTTGCACGAAGTTTCCGACACAATATTAACATCAGCCAGTAGTGCATTGGACGTTAATGAGGTCCGACAATCATCGTTTATGGTAAAAGGCAGTGAAAACTATTGCCATATTCTGCAGCCGCAATAATAATAATAAAAACATAACAATAACGACACCAGCTCGTAAGTGAAACGAGCCTAAGGAGATATGGAGATCCTTAGGTAGGTATGTAGCACCTCAGTGCCACATACCAGCGAGTGATGCGCTAGCGATACCAATTAGTGATACCTTAGTGCTACCCCAGCTGCGACACGGCGATTGCTGTTGGTGGTGAACCGCCTGCGGTCGGCCTGACCCGTTCGACACGGGCCGGTCACGGCCGCCGCACAGTGGGGCCACTGGGCCGCCCCGCCGCCACCTCGGAGACGCACAGGAAAGCGTCCCCACTCGCGTGACCTCACGGCACAACAGCTTACAAGGACGCGTGCAGGCTTTCGTTACAAGAGAGCGCTGCAAAAACCATCTCTCGCTACGGCAGACTTCCGCTGTGGAACGGATCTGAACAGAGTGTCAGGAGAGTCATCCCGACACGGAATGGTGCAATGGCTTTGGATGGGGTTGGGGACAGGAGCGTGACCTGGGCGTGCACCTTCTGTTGGTGCCATCACCAGCGCACCGTGGGGGGTGCACGCAGTCACTTTCACGAACCGCTTGCAACAGCTTGGAGAAATTCACGATCAACCATTATGACGATCGGAGTTTCTCACATTTCATAACCTTTTTGGAAGCTAGAAAGAATAGGTTTCTGATGGTAGCTCGGATAACTCAATGTGAATGCCACATTTTTGGGACATTTTGCAGTGATTGCATGCTATGATTCACGCTTGCGCAGAATTATTCAACACTTTTCTTAAATAAGTTAAGTGTAAGTTAGCTAAAGCATATGGATCGTCGTTTAACAAAATGATGAAATTAAATTTCTAATTCACCTCTATTGTGCCATTCATTTTGCCCTTGGCCTCTTATTGTGTGTGATAATTCATCATAAACACAGCACTCATTGTTGCATCTTTTTGTTGAGTACGTCATAACCCAGTTTAACGTCACAGTAACAACAGACACGCCTTTCTGTCCCCAAATCTTGCATCATTCCCTACACCCCTTCCACACACACACACACACAAACATATGTACAATACCCCCTCCCCCAGCACTGACCTTGAAGAGTAGTTTGGCCAGTGTGACCGGGTCGAGTCGATCGTGAAGTCCCCGGTACAGCGGCAGGATCAGACCCAGCCGCCTGGCCGCCGACACCGCCTGGTACCAGCGCTTCAGCGAGGGCGGCGTGTTCACCAGCTCGTCCAGCAGCGTCTCCAGCTGCCTCTCCTCCTCCTCCGCCACTCCCGGCAGGGGGACACTCCAGGAGGGGGCCCGAGAGCTCCCCTGCTGGGCTGGCAGCGGTGGGGTTGGACGCCTCATGACGTCACATAGTTCCGCTGCCAACTGTCTCTGCTGTCTCACCGCGCGGCGCTCGGGAGGGATGTCCTTCAGACGAGGGAGGTCTCCGTCCGTCCGTTCATCAGCCCCACTCTCTGAGATGAGCCTGGCGCCGGCGCCAGGAGCGCTACTTCTCTCCTTGTGTGAGAAGTAACGCACATCCCCCAGCTCCGTGGCGGAGAGGTACCCCAGGCTGCGAGCCTCCTCCAGCAGGTCATGTCTCAGGACGGCGATATCCGCTGCCGTCGGCCGAGCGGCGCGGGACTCCCTCGCGCGCCCCCGCTCCCTCCGACGAAACTTCTGCAGGCTGAGGAAGGACTTCTGGACGGGAAGGTCGGCCGGAGGCCAGCAGGTCTGCTGACCTCTCCGTGGCGTGGGCAGCGTCCGGAACTGGGGGTTGTAGCGCGAGAACACAAACCTCGGTCGGCTGGGCGTGCCTCCGTACCGATCGGGCCCGCGGCGCCGGAGGATCCCCCGCACTGGACGATCAGAGGTCTCCAGAAGGTCGTCCACGCTGGAGGTCTTCCGGACCGGGTGGACGTGCTGGAGGTCATGTTGGTTGTCCTCTTCCGACGCCAGGTGCTCTGCGCTGCCCCAGACGCCGCTGTGTCTCTGCAGACGTCTGTGGCCCTCCAGTGAGTCTGATCTCTGCCGGTCGGCCGCCGGGCGTCTCCTCGCGTTGGGCACCTTCAGCGCGCTGTGTGAGGAAGCCTCGCTGCGAGGGACGGCTGAGGTATCCGTGCACGCGGAACACCCAGAGGACACGTTCGACGGCTGTGACGAGGTCAGGGAGGCGCTGTCGGTGGCCTCCCGACCGCTGTCCGTACACTCGCCGCACATCTCGGATTCCCTCGCAGCCTGCTGAGGTCCCGGGTTCGAATCCACCCCCGAGCGCGTCTCTTTGTCCGCCTCTGAGAGACCGAGCTCTGACCGGCGCCACTTGAGCATCGAGTGTTGGAATCTGGAGTCCAGGTGGTGTATTCAGGAGCGGTAACAGACCTCCGTGAAATACAATGTCTGAAGACGGCGTCCCAGGTTACGAGTAGTCCTTGTCCGTTAATGTAATCGAGCGGGCACGTGCCAACACGGCCTAAGACGGCACGTCTCGTGATATTCCGTGTTGGAGATCGAACACGTGCACTACAGTTAACGTTTAAACACGTGCCCTTATCGGGTTTGAATAGTTTCTTGGAACGGATCAGCGTGTAGAACGGCACACGTTTGGGCAGCTGTCACGAAATGATTATGGCGTATTTCAACTATTCGTTCAATGCCAACCCTCAATTCATGATTGTGAGACAATGCGGCATAGCCACTGGTTTCTTTACCACAATGTCTATCAATTCATGAGTGAACAATTGCCAAAATCAGCACAGCAACTTGTCACTCCATTGTTACCAGCACTATCACTAACAATGTGACTGACTGCGATACTGACTGGTTGACTGACGGACTGATAGCGCGACTGACAGCGTGACTGACCGGCGTGGAACGCGGCGCCACCCGGGGTACAGCCCCCACCCTCCGCTAGCTTCCGGTCAGCGCGGGTGCTGTGCGGAGGGGGAGGGAGGGGAGGGTGCGGTGTGTGTGCCACACCCTGGATACGGACACGGACTGCCGCGGGTGAAGAGCTGCGGACACAGCGGGTCCGGGGACACGGTGTCCGGCGGAGCTGAGGACACGATATCTCTGACGGGGCTGTGGACACAGTCCACTGTCCGGTAGACCTGAGGACACGTGTTTGACGAATACAGCTGAGGATACGTGCACCCGCCAAAGCCGAGGGAACAATCTGTCCGATCCACGTGCTAGTGCTGAGCTGGGAGCTGTGAAACGTTTTCTCTTTAGTGTTTCTGTGGATCACCGGCTCATGACGATCGAACAGTGAATCCAGGAGGCGGTGAGTCGGATCATTTGGGACGGTGATTTTACATGCACCAGTGGTTTCTTCACTTTTCTCCTGGCTTCGCTCGTTTCTGGATATGGCAGCAGTTCTCTTCACGGGCTTGTTTGTTGACCGCAAACTGTCAATGTCAGTTTGACAGTGAGTGTCAATTCAAATCTTTGAATTGGCCTCTGCCCTCAATCTTTTACAAATCGGAGCACATCTATCCTCGGTAAAACGACGAATATAGCACTCGCACTAGCACCAAATCACGCCACCACTGGCCACAATAGTTTCACGTCAGCACACCACTCCCTTCCACGTGTCCCGCTGTTTCGTACCTCGGCTCACTGCTTCCCCGTCCGTTCACCGTACCGACGCTGCCTCGTCCGAGTGTCACACTCACGGCACCACCCCTGCCGCCTGTCACCCGGGCCCCCGCCGCCGACCGACTGTGTGTCACGTATAGGACCCGACTCCGCCCCGACGGTGAAACGCCCGGGGCACTGGAGCGGCACAGCGCGCGAGCCGACCGCCCGGCTAGCGCCCCCGACAGAGGATAATGGGAGGGGGGGGGGTTGTAGTGAGATTATCCGTAGGATTTGTGTCATGAGAAGAGCAGTAGGATTGACTGTGAGGTGGGGTTGATGGTCGGATCGGGTATCTTGTGAAGGGAGTTGAAGGGAATTATTTTGTCGTGATGTGAGATGTAGGAGTGGTACTTGATTACAATGTATGGTAAGTGTTACGGTGAATATTTTTTGATGAGTTATGAGTTAGCCCTTTTACCCAAGAATGGAGATGCTTTATTGCCTATTAATTGAAGGATATGTGATTGACTCAAACTAGATTTGGCTATATCCGATTATAAGGACAAGATAGGCATGATTTATTTGAAACGACAATTTAGACAGCGACTATCAATAATGGAGGTCTAAAAATATTTTTATTGGATATACATATCTATTATTCATGCTTTACTTGCCCATAAAAGTTTGACGCTCCATTCACCGAGCTCAGTTACATATCCATGTAGAAACTCCTCGACTTTCACCTTCACTACCGCGAAAAAGTTATTCGTGTCATTCAAACACAGCGCAAGGTCGCACTCTACAGCTCACCACCGTGACGAAAACAAAACAAACAGAATAAAGCAGACTGCGGCTGATTATAATTGCACGGGCCGCGTCCCCGGTATCACCCCACGTGCAGGTCGTGAATGCAGCATTGGCGGCCGGGCAGCCGTGACAAGTTTCACGACCCCAAAGAACCGAGACAGAGAGGTATGTATGACGGAACGCGCCGGTATTGGCGACATCACGCAGCGCGACACAGTCGCCATTGTTCTCACTTTTGACCAAACCTAGCGAAAGTCGATATGTAGATGAAGATGAAAGTTTTCGGCGGGCTCTGTTCCACGAGCCTATCGGGCTGTTTTCAATTTTCAGCAGCCTCCTCGTGACATCGACATGAAATGGATGGAGCGTCATGGTCATGCCCTGTCATGGGCATTGGGATGTAAAGTTAAGACTTCGTGTGTGAGTAGTCTTAATTGTCAATACCAGTTGCCTTTCGATCGTTTTCATCATCAGTCAGTCTCTATTTTTGTTTTTCAGCTCTCTTCGAGACTTCCTACGCACAAAAACTGGAGGAATGCTTTAATGGATTGCTTTATAGAGTCATTTTGTGTAAAAATAGCATTTTAAGGTCTTCCGTCGCCGCCTTAGCTCAGGGGCAGAGCACCTGTCTCGTAAACAGGGGGTCGTGAGTTCGATTCTCACAGGCGGCAGGTCGTTGCCCGATCTTTTTGTCTCTTAGGTGTTCTGTTGCTTAATCATTTATTTCGGCAAACGCGAGGCACGAGAAACGTTTAAAATAGCGCAAAGCTGCGAATAACTTCGCTCAATTTAATGTCATGAAACAATTCGATTATGATTTTCGTTGATGCACGCTGCACAGAGCAAAGCATGGTAGGTATGCCTAAAACTCTAACCAAAGTGCATATTGCAGTGCACAGTGCACATGGCCTGCGAATGGATATAAACTAATGAAAGCGGAAGGTTTGCTAAATACCGATTGAGTCACTGTATCTGAAATTTTCATCGTAATTATGGTTTAGTTAGTGTTCCTGCTAAATCATATCCCACTAAACTTACTAAACCATAAATCTACTTACATATAGCGTTCCTTGCCTGTCGTTCGGTTTTTGTTGATGCAAGTATCATTACCCGCCCTACCTTATCGACTCCGTGGCACAACGTAGCGCGTCTGATTCCAGATCAGAAGGTTGTACCTATTTTCAAATCACGTCGGGTCCAAATGGTTTATATTTACATAATGCATCCATCCACACTTCCATCCTCGTTTATTTACATTTTACTGACAGACTGAAGAGAACTACTAACGAGCAGCTTGCCAATGTGTCAGGAAGGGTACCAACAAAACGGCGCGTGGCTTCAGCAGACCGTCACTCACCATTGCGAGTTATCAAGTCAAGAAAGAATCGAACGGCAAACGACTTATACTTTCCGGTTTTCAGTTCTTACAACCATCATGAGACAGCGGCCGTTGGTGCCACGTGGACAGTGATGTGAAACACTCATTGATCGCGTCAGTTACTTCGGCGAACTTCTCAGAACACGCCGCCTTCATCTCGTCAAGCTTATTCACAGTCTCTGTCTCAACTTCCCCCAACTGGTTCTCAATTTCAGCCACTTGTGAAAACGTTCCATTTAGTTTATCTGCCAGAACAGATAACTCAACGTCGAAGTCAATGGCCAGGGAGAGCCATAGACCGAACTGAATCTTCACATCGGCCGCCGCCTCTTCCATCAGAGTCACCAGGCCACTGACTGTTTGATTGCGCTTGCTATCGATCTCCGAAAGCAGGACGCCTTCAGCCGCAGTCATGTCCTCCAAGAACGCCTCCTGCCCGGCGGGGAGCTCCGCGAAATCCTCCGCCACCTCCCTCTCCACCTCTTTGAGCCGCTCCTTCATTGCCGCCTGGCCGCTGAGGTAGATCTCCGTCTCGCAGCCCGCGTCTGCCGCGGTCCGCAGCTCCTGGGCAGAGCTCTGGGACTTGTCGATGTTCTCCAGCGGCTGAAGCACCTCCGGCCACGAGGCTCGCTCTGTTCTGAGCCGTAGCAGCAGCGTGCTCTGGTCGCTGGTGAGCCGGCTAATCCTACCCTCCAGCGAGATCATCTCGTGGAGGATGCGGGAGCTGCACCTGCGCGGAGAAGGCTTCCTCTTCTTCTTCTTCTTCTTCATCCAGGAGATGATGAAGCGTTCGTCCCTATCCTGGCGGCTGGCGGTATCGGCGCTGGAAGGGGTCCTGACGTCGACGGCTGCCGGTGTGGTGGTGTTATGATCCAGCCTGATGTAGTCCTTGATGTAGTCCTGACAAAGACAAACAGAATGTCAAGAGAATCTGCTAAAAGGATCCGGCACTACGGGATTCAGCATTGATACATTTCATGATTAACGTTTGCTTTGGCATTTTGTTCGCACGTATTCAAATATTTAGAATATGAATCATTCACGAGTGAACAAGCATAACTAACGAATGAATGAAAGAAGGGACAACCAGCGGACGAAACAAATGAGCGTGAAACATACCTCTTCTCCAAACAGCTCATCGTGCTCCTGATACACCGCAACCTCTTCGAACTCTCCTGGCTGCGGCGGGCTGACGTACTTCACAGACAGCTGGTGTGACGGCATGTTCAGCAGCAGGACGGCCAGCAGTGGCGTCAGCAGACGGACCGGCGGGCGGAGGGCGGCTGACACGGTGACGGGAGGCCGCGGACTGGCGCTGACCGTCGGAAGGCAGAGTCCGGCAGGGCTCAGAGGTCCGGTCTGAGGAGGGCTCGATGGTAGGGGAGGAGGAGTGGGAGGAGTCAGGTGATGAGGTAGAACGGTCATTGGACGAGACGGTGACCAGCGTTGGAGAGGATGCCCTCCCCTGCCTCACTTCTTATCTCTTCCCTGTCTCTTAGACCGATGACAAAGGCGCTTCATCTAATCTCACATCTTAATCAACCCGAAACTCTGGGAGGTCGGTCGAAATGTCATCAATGCGCCCGAGTCATCTCCCTGGTCTTGCGTCTCTGGGGCGACATGTAATACACCTTCTGATCAATGAGAGGAGCAGACCTATCAGTCATGTAAATCAGGCATGCCACACAGGTAGCCGAGGCGTCACAACCGGAGCGTTTGTCTCTACGCACTCCGTTCATTGTAGACATTCCGTGGGCGTGGTGGGAGACGGTGGGACGAGATCCCAGTGTTGTTTGGTGGTAGAGATACTGAGAGTAGCGGCAGTCGGCCATCAGAGAGGGTCGTGTGGACAGAAAGGACCGGGCAGGAGGATTAACTAGGACTACGGGGAACTTGAGGGGTGGGTACGCAGAGACGATCTAAAACTGGTGGGGAGGTGAGGGTTTGGCAATCCCTGTAGTCGCTGTGTCGCGTTACTACGTGTATGACAACTGCAGCAACTGTGACGGTTATGGAACTGCGATGGCTGTGAAATTAGATTTGACATTCGAAATATGTCTCGTTCAAGACATTCTGAGATAGGCATTAGGTATGTACACCATGATTCTGCTCAACGACCGTTCATTCCTATTGATATTTATTATTCATTCATGTGATAGTGCCGGTAATCGTTAAAAGACGTTATTGATAGCACACAGTAAAGGATAGTCGTCTAATTTATTGAAGCTATTCTAGGCTAAAATGCAACCCCTTTAAACATTTCACACATCAAAATATAGTATATCAGTTCTGTTCTGTGCATCCCGGCGCTTATCACATCCGACATCACAGCTGAATGCCCTCACAGCCAGATCACTGGCATCCGCCTAAAAACTCCCAACGACGCCAAGCCTCGGTGCCGCAAACATCACTGACGCAGCTCACCGGGCCTGGTCCCCTGACCCCCCCCCTCCCCCTGCCAACCTCGGGCCTTTGCACCGACACTCTTCTGATGCTAACTCCCTGACACTTTGTCTCTGGGTTTGTCCAAGCCAGGTCTCTAATAGGTGGCAATTTTCCATGTGTAGAGCACTGCCTCGCAATTTATAGGTGGCGACTTGTGATTCGCAGGTGCCGCGTCCTCATTCAGAGCTTGTGGATCGTGACTCCCAGGTGGCGTTACGCTCTGCAGTGAGATGTCCGGTCCCTCACAGGCGACATTTGCGCGCCGATCGCACCTCGCCGTTTCGCCGCAGGTGCGTCACCAGCGAGGCGAGGACCTCGTCCGAGGAGACCGTCTCCGTGTCGCAGACGACGCACAGCTGCCGACGCGCGCGCGTCACCGCCACGTTGATCCGTCGCTTGTCGCCGAGGAAGCCCACGTCTCGGTTCGGGTTGGAGCGGACCAGGGACAGTAGGATGGCCTCCTTCTCGCGGCCCTGGAAGCCGTCCACGGTGTTGACCTCGACGTCGGGGAGTTTATGACGCCGCAGCGCCGCGCGCACGGCCGCCGTCTGAGCCGCGTACGGGGTGATGACTCCCATGTGCTGCTGGAGGAGGCCGTCGGCCGCCAGCGCGGCGGCATGCGCCGCCACGAGCGCCGCCTCGCCGAGGTTCTGTCTAGAGCGGGTCTGATCGGGAGTGGACTCGGCGAGGCGACAGCCGGCCGTGTCGATCAGCAGTAGCGTCGGGCCAGTCTCGGCTGTGTCCCGGACCCCAGGCAGCTGGGAGAGCCGGTGGCGCAGCACGTGCGGCGCCGCCGAGAGCAGTCCGCCGTAGTAGCGGCCCGACGACCACTCCTGGATGTGCTCGTTCATCCGGTACTGGACGCCGAGCTTACACACCAGCGCGTCGCCGTGCAGCTGCAGCTGGCGCTCCATCAGCGACACGGACAGGCCGCCCTTCTCGGCCGACTTGTTCCGCAGCATCGGAGACAGCTGCTCCGGATCCCCGAACATGAGCACTTTCTTGGCGCGCGGTATGGCGAGCCAGCAGGCCGCCTCCAGCGCCTGCGTGGCCTCGTCGATCACCAGCAGGTCAAACTCACCACCCTGTTTGGTGAGCTTCAGCGGCCCCTGCTCGCTGGCCGTTGCCAGAGTGCACAGCACCACCTCCGCATCTTCGATGACCTTTCTCTTCAGCTGCTTTTCGTTGGGCATGTCGTTCCAGTCCTCGCCCAATCTCTTCTCCCAGTCATCGAGAAGGTAGGCGGCGCATTGGTCAATCCAAAAGTCCAGCAGGTTCTCCTGGATCCTCGCTGGATGTCCCAGTCGGACCATGTTTCCCAGCTCGGCCTCCCACAGTTTTTCCAGCAGGTTGTCCACGGCAGTGTTGGACGGCGCGCACACCAGCACCCGCTGACCTCGCTCCACGTGCTGCAGAATCGCCTCCACGGCCGTGGTGGTCTTCCCGGTGCCGGCCGGCCCGTGGATGATCGCCAGCCGCTGCTGGCGCAGGGTGAACTCCACTGCCGCGCGCTGCGACGGGTCCAGCAGGGTGTTGAAGAGCCGCAGCTGGCCGCTTTCGTCGAGGAGCTGCGGCGGCAGCTGTGCCGCCGGTGGCTCCAGCGGGCAGGCATCTTCGGCGAACAGGGTGGCCCGGAGACATCCCAGCGGACCGGAGTTCAGCGACGGGAGGGCCTTCAGGGCGGCGCACATCCTCTCGTGGGTGCTGTCGTCGTGCATCTTATGCACGTCCACGAGCGTGTGCAGGGGGACGTGTTTACTCTTGTTCTTGTCCATCACCAGAGTGAGCTCGAAGTCCGTCTTGTGCCGGACGACAGCCGTGGGCCACCGCTCGCCCACGCGCACCCTGACGCTGTCCCGGCTGGAGATGCAGTTTCTGGGGAACATCGCGTCCCGACCGGCGGCGGGTCGCAGCAGCAGCTCGTGGAAGCGGTGCCGCGTCCTGCGCTGCTGCACCACCAGCAGCCCCGGCAGCTGGTCGCGGCCGTACAGGCGCTGGCGGTCCCACACCTCGGTCCTGTGCTCCTTCTCCAGCAGATGGAGGTGCAGCTTCACCAGCTCCTTGCAGCTCAGCGGCTTGGGTGGCGGCTGAAACAGAAAACGATGGGACCATCAGTGGCCTGTCTTCCTGTTCCCTGCTAAAACGTCTTACTTATTCCCTTTCGCAACTCTCTTCATTTTCTGTGATGGACCTTCTTTCCACCTCCGCCTGTGTCCAAAATCCCTCTAGGTTTTACGCTAGAACTCCCTCCCCGTTCTCCATCAGTCTTTCTGCAGTGTCACTGCACGCCGACTATAAGCCAGTCATTATTGCTGAACTGGTCTGCACATTGCCAGAGGGCCACTCACCTCAGAGGGAGGATCCGGTGCCGGCTGCGAGGGAGGATCTGGCGGCACGACATCTGGCTGGGAGGCACCGCTCGCCTTGGAGACCGTCCCCGTCGCGGCGACGTCAGCAGTGGTATCCGCCTCCTTCCTGTTCCTGCTCTTGGCTCTGGCCCGGCTGCCGCCGCCCCGGGTCTCTGATCGCGACTCCCTCATATTGCACGGGAGCTAGCACCGTCAGAACTCCTGCAGACAAACGGAACGCAAAAAGGCGCATATCAGTAATTGGGACTTGAAAGCTGAACCCTACATAAGTACACGTCAAATTTTCCTTATATCCTTGGACATTCAATGTGGTGTGATCACAATTCCAAGGCCCTTCGTAGATTAAACGTAATTGTTATATTCGGGTGTGAGGTTCAGCTCTCCACCTATGTTTATTGTCTATACATAACTGAAAGCGTGTGACTGCTCATGAAGTGAGAATTACTCCCAGTAGTTGTTTGCAAAGCTAAGCGCAGTTATCTTTAATTTCGATTACCTTAACGCAGTAGGCTAGAGTGCCTTCACTGCCTACTCATCATTTTGGTAACTAACTGTGTCTGCATCTTTAATAAAATCGGTATTTGATAGACAATCATGAACACTTTCATATATCGCTGTCGATCAATAGATACCGAGCTGCCTGATATGGCCAGCCAGCATGCAGTACGGAATGCAGGGTTTCAAAGTCCCCACCCCGATAGCTTATCTGTGTCTCAACATGCCCACCTGAGCACACGAACCAGCCTGTTTAGCTCCGGGATGCCGGCCAACGACGCGGTTATTGAGGAGATAGATGAATGCATTTCAGGGCCTTGGTTTTTACAGGTTTAAACACATACAGCATAATTGTCCGACGCTCCTGGTGAATGCAGGAAGGAAAATTTGAGGGAATTAAGATGTACGTTTAACTCTCGCGAAAAGTGATGCCCAGTTTATCAAAATTCAGACATGGTGTCGGGCATCGCTCCTTCTGCAGCATTTCTTTTGGGGGAGGGGGAATCTAATGTCGTGACTTATCTTACGTATTCATACGTAAATATGCGGCTTGCTCCATTCGTGCCAAGCGCTTTGGCTGGGTGGCAGGTGGCCCTAAAAGAATAAAAACGCAGATAGTAACATGGATAATCTTCATCCAGTCCGGCTGAGTTTCCAACCTTTAATAAGCTAAGCTAAACACCGAAATAGCATCAAATATGTTTTTTCATAATGATGAGTTATCCCTAAAAATGATGAATCATGGGAATATGCTTATAAAGCATCGACCCTTGGGAATCAAAGCGTAGCCGAGTATGAGCTCCACCCGTTAGCGCGGCTGCGGGG
The DNA here is from genome assembly GCF_019059575.1 of Amphibalanus amphitrite. Classification (NCBI taxonomy): domain Eukaryota; kingdom Metazoa; phylum Arthropoda; class Thecostraca; order Balanomorpha; family Balanidae; genus Amphibalanus; species Amphibalanus amphitrite. The sequence continues at coordinate 251,373 of NW_024882036.1, forward strand.
ATCGCCACGCTGCGGGGACCGCCTCATCACCCTATACCGTGCTGAGCTGTCGTCAACAGCTGTTTGTTGCAGAGTCGACCTTGACCGCAGCACATTGCATCTGCATGGCGCGGTGCGTCATAGTAGGAACACGTCACCGGTGTTGCCACAAGCGTTTGTTACAGGGCGGCTGTGTCAGCAGGAAACAGACCGAGGTAACGTGCCTTTGTGTGTGTGACTGGTTGTTTGGTGTTCTATTTCTCCAGCCGGTGAAATGCGGAGTGCCATCTACTCCCCCGAAGCAGCTTTGGGCTATATCTGAGGACCTCACGGGCTGAGGAAGACTGCGAACGGCTGATAGCGGCACATGTCTCGCTCGCCGTGAGCACCGTCACGAGAGTGTATCGACTCGAGAGTGTTCGTCACGGTTATCACGTGTTCGTGAAAACAGCTGACTCGCCGGCCGTGACTCATAGGCTGGCTGCACTACCGACAGCAGTATACGTTGGCTCTGTAGCGATCAGTTGCTGACTGAGTTATTCATCCGTAGCATTTTCTGTTTTTCTTTTCAACGATACGTTACAAGCGAAGAATTATTTTCGCTAGTAGATGTCGTATTAGTGGTAATGGTCGGGGGCTTTACAGAGAAAGTGGTCTTAGCTCTTGTGATCACATGAAATAGATGTCAAAAGTGCCCGTCAGTGACTTCCCCGGCGGCGACAACGCAATCATAACATCATGTACCTACTAACTAGAATTCGTCGCAATGGGTTATTACTAAAATAGAATATCAATTTTGATGTTGATAGCAACTTTCAAATAGCTGCCGTTCATAAGTTCCGTTTCCAAGTTAAAATGGAAACGAAATTTGTCATTTTTTGCACCAACAGAGGGCCTGTCGTAGCGAACCTCAGGCTAGCAGCAAACATGGTGATTGGTAACCAGCTATATCAGTCACCAGACACACTCGAATGCATTTCAGACTTCAAAAATTAACTCGTGAGCAATTCCAAAAGATAAAACTTATTTTTCCCCACAAAAAAGCGGCAAACTGACAAAATTACACACACAGGCCGTACTAACCGTGGTGTCGCAGCGTCGCACTCTGCCGTTCTGCTTCTCCCTGCCTCCCTGTCCGGCGGCCACAGCTGCGGCCTCGGCCGGCGCTCACCAGCGGTGCACCATGTGGGCACAAAACTGGTCCGTGATCCCCACCGAACCGTATCGCCGCGCCCCAGCGGCGGACTCAGCCGCGGCGCCGCGGGCTCTCTCAGCTCGGAGCGGATCGTAGCACCTTCCGAGGTCTCCTGAGACACTCTGAGGCACTCTGAGACATCCTGAGACACTCTGAGACCTCTTACGGCCTTCTAAGGCGACCCGCTAGGTCAAACCCTATACCGACAGCCCGCCCCAGACTCACCTTTAGACCAGACGAGATCGCTGAGGCCGTGAAGAGACGCTCCGTATAGATGCTGCTGAGAGACGCTCCACCACTCTCAGTCCGCTGAGAGTCGCCCTGCTGAGTCTGGATTCCGCTGAGACTGCCAGGGCCTGAGGCCGTCTGTGTCCTGTGCCGTCCGTCGTCCCCTGGTGCCACTGCGGCCTTGTTGTATGCCCGGTGCCGCCCGTGCTGCTGTGTGCCCAGCCCGGCCCTGTTCCGTGGTCGGACAACTGACTGCGGTATACCCACGGAATGGTGCAGCCTCAGCGGGCCGGCGGGTCCGCCGGGACCGGCAGTTCCGGTGGGGTTCCCCGGACGGCTGACAGGGCCCGTTCCCCAAACTGACCTCCACTGACTGGGTTATGAGCGCCCGGCACGGTAGGGCGGGAGGGCCAGGCCGGGAAATTGTGTGTTTGTGTGAGATACTTCCTGACACATCAATTTCATCACGAGATGGAGATACACAAAGCGTCTCAATGTGGGAAAGTCTGGTGAGTAATGCAAGATGAGAATGCATAAACAAGGATTTTGTTGGAAACGAGGAACTAAAACAAACAGAAGGGGGATAGGTAGAGTGATCCAATGGTGTGCTGCAGATTACCGTCTCTATACAACGTATCCCCTTTTCATTCAATATACCGCCCCAGCCTCATTTTCACTCCAGAATACCTTCAATGTCTTTCAAACGTCATAAAACTTAAGGATGCAAGTTTGAAGGAAAACTGAACTTCAATATTTTTTAGAAATATATTTTGCAGTTTTCTCTGCAAGAGTTCATGGCAGAAATATTTACGTGTGACATGCTAAAGGATGCAATATACCTATTTATAAAACGAAACGTCCCGTTAGTTGACTGAAAACCGTGATCCTCCAATACTATATAATCCATGGTATGATTTTGCTTTCAAACTGTTCATTGTGATTGATTAACCGATAGCTAAAGAAAAATAAACACGATAAAGGCCGACATTGAAGCATAGTTAAAACATCATCTCTCGTAACCGCAAAATTATACCAGTGTTCAGTACGGCTCCTAATCACATGAGTCGCAAATCGCAAATCATTGCCCAAATAAAATTTCAGGCAATATTTCAGCAGCAACGCAAATATTGATCGTCGATTAACTTGCTGATAAATAATAAGTCATTCAAACATCAAAGCGCTTTGCATCCGTAAAATGAGCCGTATATCCATTAACCCTATTAGTGGCAGGCTCCTGGCTACCCCTATTAGTGGCAGGGGGGGGCTGTTTACGACCCCCCCTTGATATCTCGAGATCTAACGGGCCGATTTTCAAAATTCAAACGGCATTCGATTTCGCTCAACGTGATCTACATTTCTAAAAAAATAAAAATTAAAAAATGTCGACTCGCTTCACGAATAGGACCCCCCAATTCCCAGTGCTCTGGAGCCGCCCCTGGTAAAGTTATGAACTTGAAATTTTCAGGGAATGTGCCCAATTTAGTTTTAGGAAAAGTCAGAAAATTTCAGCATCGTAGCTTCAGCGGTTCCGGAGATATTCCCGAAAAACCTGAGGGGTGGATAAAAACAACCCCCCCCCCTGCCACTAATAGGGTTAACGGACCACCATGACCTATTATACACTCGTAATAAAATACCCACGGGCATAGAACCATTTCAGTCACTATCGCGACAAAACGTCTGCGCAGCGAAAAAAAAAAAACAGTACAACCCACCATTTCCTCCAACACGTCTATATTATTTCTTCGTTTTTTTTTTGCCCTGACCGATTCTCTAGTGACCCCGCTGTCTCTCGGATCCTTCTCCCCCACTCCTCTCCCTCTCCCCCACTCTCTCTCCGTCCACTGCCGCTCACATACAGAGCGGCTCTCCGAAGAAGGGTGTCGACTGCTCCACCATCCTGGTGACGGTCCTCTCCAGCCAACAGAACGTGTCCACGTCCGCCATCCTGGTATACACGTCCGGCCAGCCGAGCCGGCCGCGACACGCGGCGTTCCAGGAGAGCAGGCCGACCAGCACGGTCCGGCCGGGGCGAGCCGGGTCATCGCAGGTCAGAGGGGCGCCCGAGTCGGTCTGAAGAGGGGGAGAGGGGAGGTCAACAGGGAGAGAGGGAGGGTCACCAGAGTCGGTCTGGAAGGGCGGGAAGAGAGGGGGCAATGTTAATAACAGAGAGACATGGTGATGAAAGATCAATAGTCGTCGTCGTCTAAATTCCAAGTTCTAGCTAAAATCAACAGCCAAGAGTCCACAGCACACAGTACTCATAGCCGATAGTCTACCCTTACTCCGCACTCCCTAATCTTCACAGTCGTTAATCCACAGTCTCTTCACTCCACAGTGTCACCCCATGACCCCACTAACCCGGCAGGCCGACTCTGAGCCCGGCTCGGTGGCGGCGCAGATGAACGAGTAGTGGAGTCCGAACGTCTCTGGCAGTTTACCGGTGGCCTTCAGACCCGCCTCACACTGATCTCGCGTCAGGAGTTGGACCGAGGTGGCGCGAACCGAGGCGGCCCGCTGCTCTGGGAACAGAGGGCGCCAGGGGTCACTATAGACGGAGGGAGTGCCATAGACAGAGGGAGTGCCAAGGGTCACCAATTGAGACATAGGGTCACCAATAGACAGGGGGGGGTGCCAGGCCCACCAGACAGAGGGGTCACCATAGTCAGAGGGGTCACCATAGACAGAGGGTCACCATAGACAGCGGGTCACCATAGATAGAGGGTCACCATAGACATGAGTCACCATAGACAGATGGTCACCACAGTCATGGAGTCACCATAGACATGGAGTCACGATAGACATGAAGTCACCATAGACATAGACGCTCCATAGACATGGAGTCACCATAGACGGAGGGGTGGCGCGGACTGAGCTGTTCCGTTCCTGTGGGAACAGAGAGGGCGCCAGGGGTCACGACAGAGGAGAGAGAGAGAGAGAGAGAGAGAGAGAGAGAGAGAGAGAGAGAGAGAGAGAGAGAGGGGGGGGGCTAAGTGTTGCGATAAAAAGATAAGCAAATATCGCGAGTGCAACGGCGTGAAGTTTGACTAGTTATAACTACAGTTCGACCATATATCAGGAACCAGTACGGGAGAGAGCTATGATGCCGTTACTTGGCTCGTGGCACGCGCTGTGTACCACGGGGGAGTAGGACCGTGCATTGGTGTAGTTTTTGGGAATGTGTAGTCCACTCGGTGATCCGCAATTCCCCAACAATTCGCGAAGGAGCGAAAATGGAAGGGCACGAAAGTTATGTTGTCGATTGACGGATATGGTACAGTTATATCAATACCAGCAGCCAGAGGAAAAATCAATTTCGGAAGAAACGACTGTATGCTTCAGTTTCGCATCAAGTTGTCCGAAAGCTAAAAATGATGCACATCAAACGCTCCGACAGAGACGCCGAACTAGCCTTACAGCCGTTCTCTCGTAGAAAACAGGCCCACTTCGCCTCCAGTCGGTCACGCCACACCATTCAGCCGTACCCTCCGACAGGCTCCTCAACCACAACACGAAAACACGCAGAAGGCGCCCTAATCCGGCGGCTCTAATCCGCCGCGCGCCTTACCGTCGATAATCTGTACGGTCTGACAGCCGCTGAGCTGAGACGGTTCGCCGGGGTCCAGTGTGGCCGGCCCCAGGCAGGCGGGGGTCACAGAAGGACCGATTGGGACGGCCTCAGAGAGTCGCAGCACCGCCAGGTCGTGGTAGCGCGCCCTGCCACCCCAGTCGATATGCAGTACGGACTCGGCCACAGTGAGGTCGCCGCCGGTGCCCGAGGGCAGGCGGACCACGAGAGACTCGACCGGCTCGCTGTGGGGGAATAATCAGAGTTTATATCTATTTTCTCTTGCGAGCATCAAAGCTGAAGCAATAAGAAAAGTAATTGTGGTATCATATTCAGATCAAACCTGCTTTACTATGCCAACCGAAAAAAAATCAAACGTCCAGGCAGTTAGGTACGGAGAAAGTATATTTGGCCTGTACTATCATCAAATACTTTTGAGCTACATATATGAACCGTGAACGTCAAAACATTTAAGCTAATATAAGTGCGTCAATATTACGGAAATAGATGTCAAAGGAGCCTAGAAGTGTGCGCGGGCTTCCTGTTCCGAAAACAAAACAAAAATATTATCGGATAGGTACGGAAAGTAAACTTTCTCGTTAATTCATCATGTCTTACTCTTCGACGATGTGTGCGGCAGTGACGACGATCTTGGCGTGGATGAGGACTCCGGCCCCGCGCAGGTGGGTCCCTCCCTGCTCCCAAACAGTCACCAGCCACGGAAACTGGCCGGGCGTCACCTCGTCGCCCTGAAACACGCCGCAGATTGTCCGATATACACACGGTGATCGGCTGCAGAACGGGTGAGAGCGAGTGAGACCGGAGCTGTGACATCTTCTGTAGCCCACATCGGCTTTCGGCAGATAGTGATTCATTGGAAAAAATGAATGGAGGACACTGCGCCTCTGACAGCAAACTGTCGAGCGGCTATCTGAAGCAAGCTGTCGCTGCCTGTCATCTTTACACAGCGTTATGTCTGTGCTTCTGACAGGGAGCAAACAGGATGGGGCACATGATTGTTCCCTGTAACATACCACAACCACATACGCCGTTATCAGTAAAGCCACGGAGAACGCTTCACTGAATAATGATACATCACGTCGGTGCATTTCGCCTCTAAGCCAAAAACGTTCATTACAACTTGTCAGGACACTTCAACTTGAGCTGACAACAACTTGTCAACAGTGATCAAACTAGAACATCACAGAGCACCGCTAACCTAATCCCTGGACATGAGCACGCATCGCCTGACGAATTGCGTGCTAGGGGATCGGCATGCGATTGGAATTAGAAGCACGAACGTAAGATTTAAAGCGTAACTGAATGTCAGGTAAATCTAACATGAGATCTAAATTCAACTGAAGGTAGGTCCTAAGAAAATCAAAACGTCTGATGAGTGTGGGGTGGGCGTTTATCACGGTTATGTTATCATAAATGCGCATCAGTGGCCAAAAGATTAAGATGCGTCCTGGTGATAGCAATAGCTATAAGATCACGCCAAAGCATAAGTTATCTGGCATATCTATGGCATCGTAGCATGAAGACCATTCAACAGTTAAATGCTGTTGAGCGTATCAAAGTTGAGCCATCATGAAATTGCGCTTACACTTTATAGTTTTTACCGACTGTCAGTATGCCGAGACTTACTAGAGCCAACTTACATGGCTTGCGACGCTGGTTCTTGTGCCGCACCCGGGCTCTTGAGACTGATTTGCTGTCCCGTTCTGTAGGAGCAAAACGTGTCATTATGTTGTAAAAAAGTAGTCAATAGATTTCAATCCTGACATGGACCAAATTCATAATCGATCGCAATTTTAAGGAATCTTTCGTACTTCATTGTATCTTTTATGCCTACACACGTTTCATGTATAATCGTCGACGTGATTCGTTAAGGTGACTCATTTCGAATCTTTTCACTGATATGGCGACTAAGATATTGATCCAAACGATACAAACATTATAAAAAGGAGGACAGAACTTCCCTCATAGCCATACTCGAGCCATACCATTTTCTTCTCAGCCTGGACCCGATATACCCACCTTGGATTCTCCGCCGCCCTGCCGGCAGTGGGTGCCGTCCACAACCTCCTCGGGTGGACAGCACACGTTCCCCCGTCCCCGACAGCCCGCGGCCGGGGCCGAGTGACCTGACCTCTCGTCCAGCTGACCGCTGCCCGACACCCGCGCCGGGGTCAAGGTCACGTCCTGACCGCAGCAGCCGGCGGGCACACACCGGCAGGCCGGGACGGGGGAGGGCTCTGAGGGGCCGTCCGCCGCCGCCTGAGCTGCGGCCGAGGAGAAAAAGTCCTCCAGAAAGGCCTGGTCCTCGGCCGTGAGGGTGACGGGTGTCGTGGGCACGCCGGATGTCACTCGGAGGAGGACCAACAGCCAGAGGAGGGCGGCCATCTCTGTGGAGTTGACCGCAGGTCAGTCAGTGGTCGACGATGCTGGGTTACGTTGCGATAACGTATAGAAGGACGTAAAAGAGTGAAATGTTCGTGATAAGTGCACACTGAATGCTGAGCACCCTTTTGAGAACCACTGTGTATGTCAATGAATTAAATTCACTTGATCTCACTATGTAAATAGATAAGCGACCAAAAATACGACCATAACTAAACGAGATGTTTTCGGCTCGTGCTGTTTTAACTGGTTGGAAAAAGGATAATTTTTATTCTCCCCGATAACTTTCGGCTGCTGTTATAGAAACTTTATTAATTATAAAAATAAAGAAATGTATTTTAACACGCGCAGTGGACCGCGCACGTAGTCTGTGGACCGCTTTACCTATTGCAATCACGGAAAGAGGTGCAATTCATTTTAAGGCTGGTGCTGAAAATTTGGCGTTAATAGAATGATTACGGCGTGAGATATTTGAAAAAGAAGAGGGGTAAGCGAAACTCACCCCCCTTTCACTGCGCGTGGTAAAGGGGTACCCACTTATTGTCGTTATTTAACAGACAATATTTATGCATTAAAACAGCTTTGGTCGTGTCAAACTATGTCTAACATGTTAATTAGTTATGTTGGTTGATCGGTTATTCAACTACACCTTTTTAGGCTCAAGTTCGAATAAGTCAAGTTCAAATTCGAATAAGTCAACTTCATATTGGAAGATGTCAAATACAAAATCGGATGCCTCAAGCTCAAATTGAGATATGCCAACATCAAATTGGAAGAAGTCAAATGCAACCAATGCACAATGCAACTACGTCTTACTCAAGATCAAATTCGAATACGCCAAATTCAAATTAGAATAAGGCAACTTCAATTTCGTCTTGTATTAGTAGTGTTTGTTTATTTGTCATCCTTTATCATTATAGATCATTTTTTCGTCACCGAATGCATGACATTTTCAGTCACAATGCAAGTACTTTGATAATGGACGAATGCGTTTGTTTTCTTTTTACGAGCGCGTGAAAAATAAAATGTCGAGAAATATGTACGTATCATACCTACTTATGCGGTAAAATAGGTCCAGGGTAAATGCAAAGCATATGCAGTCTAAAATTGAAAAATTAAGCTTTACAATTGGAGCAAAAGTAATTGCAATGACAATTGACTCGAAGCAATGGATGGCTTGGACACCGTCAGGGATGTCAGCGATCTTGAGCTGTCAGACAGTTCCGCTACACGTGAACCAGTTGGCCGCTACACAGCTCGCTCTCCCCGCCACTGCCCAGTCTGACATCGTCGCTGGCTGTCAGCTTTGTGTAAATATGAGTTCATGATAGCGGGACATTTTTGCATACTATGGGCACAAGTTTTCAAATGGCAGATTTCCGTTTCGTGTCGAGCATAGACCGCGTCGCCCTGGCAGAGCTGCGAACTGCGTAATAAAAAACGGAGATATGTAGTTGATGACGCACAGTCTTTTATCGAAAAGAGACGGGGCGAGATGGGAGTCGACAGCCAAAGTCGATCGAAGGTAGATGACGATTAGCAAATCATAATAATAATAGCATATTATAATAATAATATAACCAGTAAAACGCCTTTTGGGCGAAGAACGAGCGAGCGAGATAGTGAGCCCTGCACGTGCGGAAGGGCGAGAGGGTATTTCCAACGGGCTTGCGCAAAGCACCCTTCTAACCGGTCGCTAGCGGTGTGCCAAATTTGAACGCAATCGGCCCAGCCGTTCCTGAGATCTGGAAGCGGCATTCTGCACGTGCGCATGTGCAAACTGGGTCCAAACTGACTTTTGCACGGTACCCTACTAACTGGTCCCCAACCGTGTACCAAATTTGAGCGCAATCGGCCCAGCCGTTCTCGAGATCTGGAAGCGCCCCCTGCACGTGCGCACGTGCAGTAGCGCCTTAACCGCAACACATGGGAATGCATTGCCTGGTGGGTGCCTACCTGTATGCCAAGTTTCAGCGAAATCGCCCCAGTAATTACCGAGTTATTAAAATGGGAACAAATTTGACACCTCTTATTGTTGTATTTTGCACGTGCACTGGGGCTGACCCACATGCATCGAGAGTATCCTATTTTTGGTAGAAAGGATGCAGCTACCCTATAAAAATTACCGCAAGTCAATCGCCCAAGCGGCTGCTGAGATATGAGCCTCTCAAAATCACTACTTTTGCAAAACAGCTTGAACACCCTTGACTTTTCACGTGGTACGTGCCACGACGGTCACTGAGATGTATCAAAAGTTGTCAATTACGGGGTAAAAGGGATGGGGCTACCCAGCAAAAAAGACCGCAGACCAATCGGTCCAGCGGTTGCTGAGATATAAGCCTCTCAAAAGCGTTACAGGCCGGGCCGGGCCGGGCCGGGCCGCTCATACTGAGATTTTTCCGTTATATTGAAAAGACTCGCTTCGCTCGCTTCGCTCGCTTCGCTCGCTGCGCTCGCTCGCTCGTAATAATAAAAGCATCATAAAAACTCTACTTATTTACGGTAGGTAGCTGCGATAAAATTGAATTTGTCTTATTCTAATTTGAATTTGACGTATTCGAATTTGATCTTGAGTAAGTCGAAATTGCGTTTGACTTCTTCCAATTTGAAGTTGGCATATCTCAATTTGAGCTTGAGGTATTCGATTTTGCACTTGGCGTCTTCCACTATGAATTTGACTTATTCGAATTTGAACTTTACTTATTCGAACTTGAGCCTAAAAAGGTGTAGTTTATGAGTTATGCTAGTCACCGAAAATGGGAAGCCAGTCAGCATCGATACAGCTTGGAGTTGAAGGCTTGGTAAAGGTTTAAAGCCAACTCAGTCTTGAACCCATTGAAGATACGCTATGAGGTTTTTTTGTAAAAGGGCTTTGACCTTGAGCAGAAAAACTATGACATGGAACAGCATATTTTAACTGCGAGTCGCTAGATTCGATAGATGTGAAAGCAGTTTTTGGGTGTCTTACGACATCGTTAAAAATTAGGATGAGTAGGCACTAAGTAACATGAGTTTTTGTTGCGGTTTCAGCAAACTGCTTACGTTAGAATTTCGATATTTTGCCAGATGAACTAAACTTTTATGACAAATCAACTACCTGCGCGTCGGAAAGATACCACAGGAAATAATGAATAAATAGAAAAATAAATAAATAGATAAATAAATAAATAAATAATTAAATCAACAGAAACATGAAATTGTACCCCAGAAGCTGAGATCAGAGTTAGAGGACACATAGCAGAGGACAGCAGAGATCGAATAGAGCACGGCCTCCTCACCTGCTTCGGAAGGGACGTGCTCCCGGCTCCGCAGACGCCGCCGTTCTGCCGCCGTTCTGGCGTACTGACCGCCGTACCAGCCACGATTGGTGCCGGGTCTCACCCCCTCTGACGACTAACCCCCCCCCCCCCCCCCCCCCCACTCTGTGGTCGAGACTGACAGGCGCCTCGCAGATGCACACTGATTTTACGACCGGTCCCGAGTGGCTCCCGGAAGCGGATCCGGGCGGATCCACCTCCGGATCCATCTCCGGATCCAGCTGTGACGAGCTGGCGGATCCGGGGGACCGACCGCCGGTGACATGGCGCTCACTCACGATGCCATCCTTCATCCTCGACGCGAGCCGGCTCAGCGAGCACGCGGTGAGTTGCATCATCGTGTTCCGATGCACAGTGGGTGCTGTTTGGAAATAAATCGTCACGACTGTTCACTGTCGAGAGGGTCGTCCTAGCCGCTGGGCGCCGGGTGAGCTGCTC